>NW_020185327.1:4683393-4730048 GCF_003031525.2 Neophocaena asiaeorientalis asiaeorientalis
TTTGCGTTACGCGGGCCTCTCACTGTTGTGGCCTCTCCCGTTGCGGGGCACAGGCTCCGGACGCGCAGGCTCAGCGGCCCTGGCTCACGGGCCCAGTCGCTCTGCGGCATGTGGGATCTTCCCGAACCGGGGCACGAACCCGTGTCCCCTGCATCGGCAGGCGGACTCTCAACCACTGCGCCACCAGGGAAGCCCACAGTACTAGCTTTTAGATTTAAGGCTGTAGTGTGTCTCAGACTAATTTTAGAATATAGTATAAGGAATGTCAACCATCATTGTATTTTCCATCCGGTTATTAATTGTTCCAGTGCCATTTCCCCCTATTGAATTGCTTTGGCACCTATGTTGAAAATCAATTGATCATATAAATATAGATCTATTTCTGGAAACACTATTCAGTTCAACCGATCGATTTGTGTGTTCTTTTGCCTCCATTACAATCTCTAAGTTTCTGTGGCTTTCTGGTTATTCCTGAAATCATGTAGTGCAACTCTTCCAATTATTATCTTATTTTTTTTTTAGGGTATTGATTTACCTGGTCAGGCCTTTTGTAGTTTCATATGCATTTAAAAACTATCTTGTCTGTTTCTACCAAAAAAAAAAAAGTCTGCTGAGAGTTTAATTCATATTGTATTGAAACTATAGTATAATTTGAGTAGAATTGACATCTACAACACGAAGCCTTTCAATTCAGGAATGTGGCTTAACTTCTTCTTTAGGTCTTCTTTAATGCCTTTCAGCAATGTTTTAGTTTTCAGTATTAAGATTTTGCCAAATTTGTTAAATTTATTCCTATGTATCTAATGTTTTAAAGATTTTAATAGTATTTTTATTTTCCATCATAATATTACCAATCTTGGAAATATATTTTGTTACTTCTTAAATCTTTATTTTGAAACAAGTGCAAACTTACAGAGAAGGTAAAAGACCAGTTCAAGAAACATCTACATATCCTTTAGACATATTCTTCATGTATTTATATTGTGCTCCATTTGCTTTATTATTATATATCTCTCTCCTCTGATTCTAAACTATTTGAGAGGCTGGTAGAAGTCTCTTTTTTCAAAATCAATTAGAAGTTAGAAATTTAGTTTTTTTCTAAACAATTTGACAGCAGTTCTGAAGTACTGTATCCATTTACCTTTAAATAATTCAGTGAGCATTTCTTAAGAAAACTGTAGTATCCTATATATTTACATATTTTTTACAGTAAAATGATAAAAATCAGGAAAGGGAAAAAACAATTGAAGTTGGTGCCTTGGCTTATGAATTGTCATCTATTCTAGTATTTTGGGTAGATTTCTTACATTTTATTTATACAATAATATCATCTACAAATAAAGATAATTTTACTTCTTCCTTACCAATCATCATGATAGTTATTCTTTGAAAGTTACTCTGATTAGAGTCTCTAATAAGTTTGCTTAACAGAGTTAGAATGTGTATCCTTACCTTATTGTCAATCTTTAGGTGAACAAGGATAATGTTTCACTATTGAGTATAATATTTATTGGTTACTTTGTGGGTATCCTTCATCATATTGGGGATATTACTTTCTATTCATTTATGTTGAAAGTCATCATGAATGAATGTTGAGTTTTGTCAGTTGCTTTTTCTTCATCTATTAAGATAATTGCTTATTTCTTTTTCTTTTTTTTTCTGTTGAAACAGTGAATTACATTGATTTTCAATATAAACTAACCTTAAATTCCAGGGTAAAACCCCATTTAGTCAAGATGCACTATTCTCAATGTTGTCCAGGATGATATATTAATATGATAAAAAATTTTCTGAATGCAATGTTCATAACAAATATCAGTCTAAAATGGTCTCTCTTGTAACGTCCTTGTCTAGTTTTGGTAGCATGATAATGTTACCCTTATAAAAATAAGTTGAGAAGTTCTCTTCCTTTTCCACTTTTTAGAGAATGTAGGAATGGTAGAAACTATTCCATTATTCCCCAGTTTTATCAATAAATAATTGACATACAACATAGTATAAGGTGTACAAATAATGATGTGATACATGCATATATTACGAAATGATCACCACAATAAGTTTAGTTAATAGCCATCATCTCATATAGCTAACAATTTTTCTCCTTGTCATGAGAACTTTCAGATTTACTCTTTCAGCAATTTTTAAATATACAATACAGTATTTAACTATAGTCATCATGTTGTACATTACTTCCCCAGAACTTATTACCTTATAACTGAAGTTGTACCTTTTAAACACCTTTATCCAATTCTCCCACCCCCACTCCTGACTCTAAAAAGCACAAACCTAATCTTTGTTTCTATAAGTTTGCTTTTTTACATTTCATGTATAAGTGAGATCACACAGTACTTGTCTTTTGCTGTCTGACTTATTTCATTTAGCATACATGCCCTTGGGCTCCATCTATGTTGTCACAAATGGCAAATTTTCCTTTTTAATGGCTGAATAGTATTACATTGCATATATATGACATATTTCATTTATCCATTTATCCACTGATGAATACTTAGGTTTTTTCCCATGTCTTGGTTATTATAAATAATGCTGCAATGACATTGGGGTTGCAAATATCTCTTCAAGATAGTGATTTTATTTACTTCAGTTATATACCCAGAAGTTGAATTGTTGAATCATATAGTAGTTCTGTTTTAATTTTTTGAGTATCTGCCTTATTGTTTCCCATAGTGGATATACCAATATACATTCCCACCACAAAACACAAGGATTCATTTTTCTCCACCTCCTCACCAACACTTGTTATTTTCTGTCTTTTTGATAACAGCCATTCCAACATGTATGAGGTGATATCTCATTATGGTTTTGATTTGCATTTCCCTAATGATTAGAGATGTTGGGCCCTTTTCACATACCATTGGTTATTTGAATATTTTCTTTGAAAAATGTCTACTTTAGGTCATTTGCCCACTTTTTAACTGGATTATTACTTTTGCTATTGAGGTATATGGGTTCTTTATATATTTTGGATATTAACCCCTTATCAGACATATGATTTGCAGATATTTTCTCCCATTCTGTAGGTTGGTTTTTCATTTTGTTGACTGTTCTTTTGCTGTGCAGAGGCTTTTTAATTTGACATAGTTTACATTTTATTTTGTTGCTTGTGCTTTAGATGTTATATCCACAAATCCAATCCAAGACCAAAGTCAAGAAAGTTTTCCCCTTTGTTTTCTTCAAGGATTTTTTATGGATTCATGTCTTTTATTTGTCTTTAATCCATTTAGATTTAATTTCTGTGAATGGTGTAAATAGGGGTCCAATTTCATTTTTCTGTATGTGGTTATATAGTTTTCCCGGCACCATTTCTTGAAGAGACTGTCCTTTTCCCATTGCATGTTCTTGGCTCCCTTATCAAATAGCAGTTGGATATATATGTGGCAGTTTATTCCTGGGCTTTCTATTATGATCCATGGGTCTATGTGTCTATTTTTATTCCAGTATCATACTGTTTTAATTAACATAGCTTTTTAGCATAGTTTGAAAGCTGGGAGTATGATGCCTCCAGTTTTGATTTTCTTTCACATGATTGCTTTTGCTATTCAGGGTTTTTTGTTGCTCCATACAAATTTTAGAATATTTTATTTATTTCTGTAAAAAAATGCCACTGGAATCTGATTTGTATTGCATTAAATCTACAGACAAACATGTTAACAATATTAATTTTTCCAATCCATGAACACAAGACATCTTTCCTTCTTTTTCTGTCTTTCTCAATTTTTTTTATCAGTGTCCTATAGTTTTCAGTATAGATATCTTTCACCTCCTAAGATAAATTTATTCCTAAATATTTTATTGTTTTGAATTCTATTGTAAATGAGATCATTTTCTTTTATTCTTTTTCAGATAATTTGTTATTATATATAAACAGTACTGATTAATATACGTTGATTTTGCATCCTGCAACTTTACTGAATTCATTGATTAGATCTAATGGTTTTTGGTGGAGTCTTCAGTATTTTCTATGTATAAAATCATATCGTCTGCAAATAGAGGCAATTTTACTTCTTCCTTTCTAATTCTGATGGATTTTATTTCTTTCTCTTATCTGAAAAACTTTCAGTACTATGTTGAATAAGAGTGGTGAGAGTGGGCATCCTTGTCTTGTTCCTGATGTTAGAGGGAAAGCTTTTAGCTTTTCACCATTGCGTATGAAGTTAGCTATGAGTCTGTCATATATCGACTTTATTGTGTTGCAGTATGTTCCCTTTATAGCCACTTTGTTGAGAGTTTTTTTCATAAATGGATGTTGAATTTTGTCAAACGCTTTTTTCTGCATCTTTTGAGATGATTTTTATCTTTCATTCTATTAATGTGGTGTATCACATTTACTGACTTGCATATGTTGAATCACCTTTACATCTAAGGGATGAATCCCACTTGGTCATGGTATATAATCCTTTTAATATGCTTCTGAATTCAGTTTGCTTGTATTTTGTTGTGAATTTTTACATTTATATTCACCAGTGATATGGGTCTTAATTTTCTTTTCTTGTAGCATCCTTGTCTGGCTGCAATATCAGAGTAATGCTTGCCACATAAAATGAGTTTGAGAGTGTCCCCTCCTCTTTGACATTTGGGAAGTGTTTGGAAAGGATTAGTGTTAATTCTTTAAATGCTTGGTAATTTTCACCAGTGAAGCCATCTGGTCCTGGGCTTTTCTTTGTTGGGAGGATTTTGATTACTGATTCAACCTCTTTAGTAGTAATTGGTCTGTTCAGATTTTCTATTTCTTCATGATTCATTCTTGGTAGGTTTGATGTTCTTAGGAACTTATCCATTTCTTCTCAGTTGTCCAATTAGTTGGCATATAATTGCTCATAGTTGTCTTCTAAGAACCTTTGTATTTCTGCAATATCTATGTCAGTTGCTATGTTCTCTCTTTCATTTATAAAGTTTAAAAACTTTTAGTCCTGTCTCTTCTTTTCTTGGTCAATCTACTTAAGGTTTTCCAATTTTGTTTATATTTTCAAAGAACCAGCTCTTAGTTTTATGAATTGCTTCTATTGTTTTCCAACTCTACATTTCATTTGTTTCTCCTCTAATCTTTATTATTTCTTTCCTTCTGCTAATTTTGGGCTTACTTTGTTCTTCTATTTCTAGTTCCTTGAGATATAGAATTAGGTTGTTTTCTGACATCTTTCTATTTTCTTGATGTATATATTAATAGCTATATACTTTCCTCTTAGACCTTCTTCAAATAATTCCCATATCTTTTGGTATATTGTGTTTCCATTATTGTTTGTCTCAATATACTTTTCTATTTCCCCTTTTATTTTTTATTTGATTCATTGGTTGTTCAAGAGTGTGTTGTTTACTTTCCATGTATTTCTGAATTCTCCAATTTTCCTCCTGTTATTGATTTCTAGTTTCATACCATTGCGATCAGAAAAAAAACTTGGTATGATTTCAATCTTCAATTTGCTGAGACTTGATTTGTGGCCTAACATATAATCTATCCTATAAAGAGTTCCATGTGAGCTTGAGAAGAATGGGTATTCTGCTGCTGTTGTATGGGAGTATTCTATATATGTCTATTAGCTCCATTTGCTCTATAGTGTTGTTAAAATCAACTATTTCCTTGATTCTCTCTCTCTGGATGATATACCCATTGCTGAGAGTGGGGTATTGAATTCTCCAACTATTACTGTATTGATGTTTATTTCTCTTTTTAGTTTTGTTAGTATTTACTTTATATATGGATGCATAAATATTTACAATTGTTATGTCTTCTTGATGGATTGACCCCTTTATCTTTAAATAATGACCTTTTGTGTCTTTCGTTGCCATTTTTTTGCTTAAAGTCTATATCTTTCTGAAACAAGTATAGCTACCCTGCTTTCCTTTGTTTAACATTTGCTTGAAATATCTTTTTCCATCCTTTTGCTTTCAGTCAATATATGTAGGCAGCATATTACTGAATATTTTTTAATCCATTCAGCCACTCTATGTCTTTTGACTGGAAAATTTAATCCATTTACATTTAATGTAATTATTAATAGGTAAGGACTTATTATTGCCATTTTGTTCATTGTTTTTTGGTTTTATGGCTTTACAGATCCATTTGTTCCTTGCTTCTTGTCTTGCTGTCTTCTTTTGTGATTTGATGAAGTTTTGTAGTGGTATGTTTTGACTCCATGAACATAATCTCTTGTATAATTATTATAGGCTTTTCTTTTGTGGTAACCATGAGGCTTACATACGATATCTTATAACACCCAATTTCAAGCAGATAACTTAGATAGATTTCCATTTCTTTAGGGTCAGTTATTAGAGTTTTATTACTTTCCTTTGGTAGTGTCATGTTCACCTGATATTTTGTGATCCTTGCTTCCTTACTTTGGTATCTGGGCGTATGAGTAAGGGTTCTCCTCTTCTAAACTTTACAGGTTTGCTTTTACAGAGACAGCCCTTCATCAGTCAGGTCAGCTTGGGGTCAACTGGTAACATCCTTGGGAAGGTGGAGCTTGCTATTGGGGTCTATATTGGGGCAAAACCACTTCCCAAGCTCTGAGGTGTACGTGTGGGGGTGCCACAGACAGGGACCTGTTAGATAGGACTGGCTTGATTTTCTGCACAAGCATGGTGGTAGGATGGGCTACACTATTTCTCCCATCAGGCTTCCTAGTTGGGTAGGATTGGGTAGTGCAGTAGGAAGCACTATAAATTAGCTTCCTTATGCAGGGAGGGCAGCAGAATGGGGCCCAAGGACAGCACAGCACATTGTTTGGGGCTCCAAATTAGGCAAAACTGCACAATGAGTTTCCTGACAAGACAGGGCCAAGGGATTTGCTCTGTAGATGGGCATAGTTACTGGCCCAATTCACTGTTCAGATGCCACCGTAGGTGAGGATGTAGGATGGGTTATGCAGAATCCTGGGTGCTCTGGTTATGTTTACAGGTTGGGTGGGACTAGAGGCTATATTCAGCACTGAGTGGGCCTAAGAATTAGCTTCCTGCCTGGGTGAGGCCACAGAACAGGATCCAGTAGTGGCAAGGCTCACTGTTTAGAGACTGAATCAGGCTGAGCTGTGTACCAAGCTCCCTGGTCAGATGGAGCCATTAGCTTTGGTTCTGTAGGAGGGTAAAGCCACTGGCTGGGTTCACTTCTCACTTAGGTGCTACTGGTCTATAGAGCTTCCTGGGTGATCGGGCCAGTCTTCCTGGTCAGACAGTGCTGAGCTGCACTCAGCAGTAGGCAGAGCTATGAACTAGCTTCCTTCTGCAGGGCCGCAGAACAGCTGATTATGCTTCCCATTTGGGGTCCTGAGTCAGGCAGAACTACAAACCTAGTACCCTGGCCAGACGGGGTCACTGTCTTGGCTTTACAGATGGCAAACTTGCTGCTTTGGATTTCTACTTGAGCACCACTGGAAAGATGAACTCTGTCTGCCAAGATCTGAGAGTTGGTTACTATAAGATCCAGCCCACCCTTCTCCATCACGATCTCATCTCCAGTGGACTAATCCTCCAAATTCCCCCCATGAACCTCTGGAGGCAAGACTCAAGTGGGCCTCCCATGAAAAAACCCACAATTCTGGGGGAGCTAGATGTCTACCTTGGGCTCTCTTTTTTCCTACTGGAGAAACTTTAGGTCCAGAGGGGACCCTCTCGGTGTGGCACTATGCTGGCCTGGGGGAGGAGCAATGCAATCAGAGTGTAGCCACTATTCTTATCCTTCTAATGGGTTCTTTTCAGTCTCTGTGGTCCAGGGGGGTGCTTCACTCTCACTCCCATGTCCCAGGATTTTCACGGTGGTGTCCTGTGTATGGATAGTTGCTTTTTGTCTTCTTCTTAGAGGGACTGAAGTCTGGAATGACCTATGTTGCCACCTTGATGACTCATGTGACCTCTTTTATTCCTTACGTCATTAAAGGAATCCATCACTGAAGCCACTGGGTCCTTGGAGTTTTTGTTGTGGGAAGATTTGTAACCATTAATTCAATTTCTCTAATTGGTATAGAACTATTCCAGTGTTTTTCCTCTTCAGACAATAGTTTTGGTCATTTTTACCTCTCAAATATTTTTTTTTCATATCATATACTTGAGAATTTTTTGGCACACAACTCCCTTATTACCATTTAAATATTTATAGGCTCTATAGTGATGCCCCCTCTCATTCTTATTTTTGTTGAGGTATAGTTGATTTACAATATTATATTATTTTCAAGTGTACAACATAGTGATTCAAAATCTTTATAGAGTTTACTCCATTTAAACTTATTTTAAAATATTAACTATATTCCCTGTGCTGTAAAATATATCCTTATAGCTTATTTATTTTATATACAGTAGTTTGTACCCCTTAGTCCCCTATCCCCACTGGTAACCACTAGTTTGTTCTCCATATCTGTGAGTCTGTTTCTGTTTTGTTATATTCATTCATTTGTTTTATGTTTTAGAGTCCACATATAAGTGATAATATACAGTATTTGTCTTTTTCTGTCTGACTTATTTTACTAAGTATAACACGCACTGGGTTGATCCATATTATTGCAAATAGCAAAATTTCATTCTTTTTTATGGTTGATCAATATTCCATTATATATATGTGTGTGTGTGTGTGTGTGTGTGTGTGTGTGTGTATACCACTTCTTCTTTATCCATTCATTTGTTGATGGACACTTAGGTTGCTTTCATATGTTGGCTATCGTAAATGTCACAATGAATATTGTAATGCATGTATCTTTACAAATTAGTGTTTTTGGGGTGTTTTTTTGGATGTATACCCAGAAGTAGAATTGCTGAGTCATAAGGTAGTTCTATTTTTAGCTTTTTGAGGAACCTCTATACTGTTTTCCAAGTGGCTGCAACAATTGAAATTTTTACCTACAGTGTACAGGGCTGGCTTTTCTCCACATTCTCCTGAACATTTCTTATTTGTTATCTTTTTGATAATAGCCATTCTGACACGTGTGAGGTGACATCTCATTGTGGTTTTGAGTTACATTTCTCTGATGATTAGCGATGTTGAGCACCTTTTCACGTGCCTGTTGGCCATGTGAAGGTCTTCTTTGGGAAAATGTCTATTCAGGTCTTCTGCCCATTTTTTAATTGGGCTTTCTTTTTAGATATTGAATTGTATAAGCTGTGTATATATTTTGTATATTAATCCCTTATGAGTCATATCATTTGCAAATATTTTCTCCCATTTAGTAGATTATCCTGTGCTTAGCAGAGTGGCATAGCGGAAGCGTGCTGTTGCCCATTTAGTAGATTTTTTCATTTTGTCAATAGTTTCCTTTGCTGTGCAAAATCTTTTAAGTTTGATTAGGTCTCATTTTAAATTTTTGGTTTTATTTCTTTTGCCTTAGGAGACAGATTCAAAAAAAGTATTGCTATAATTTATGTCAAAGAGTGTTCTATGTTTCCTTCTAGGAGTTTTATGGTTTCAGGTCTTGCATTTAGGTCTTTAATCCATCTTGAACTTATTTTTGTATTGGGCTTGCCAAAAAGTTTATTCAGGTTTTTCCATAACATCTTAGGGAAAAACCCAAACGAAATTTTTGGCCAACCCCAATATATGGTGTGAGGAAATGTTCTAATCTCATTTTTTTATATGTAGCTTCCCAGTTTTCCCAGCACCACTTATTGATAAGACTGTCTTTTCTCAACTGTATATTCTTGCCTTCTTTGTCATTGATTAATTGACAATAAGTGTGTGAGTTTATTTCCAGGATATCTATTGTGTTCCATTGATCTATGTCTGTTTTTGTGCCTATACTGTACTGGTTTGATTATTGTAGTCTTGTAGTACAGTCTGTAGGAGGGAGTGTGGTCCCTCCAGCCCTGTTCTTTCTCAAAATTATTTTGTCTATTCAGAGTCTTTTGTGTTTCCACACAAATTTTAAAATTATTTTTTCTAGTTCTATAAAATATGCCATCAGTATATTGATAGGGACCCTTTCATTCTTGAAATTGGTAGTTTGTGGGGTGTTTTTTCTTCATCAGTACAAATAAGGATTTATCAATTTTATTCATCTTTTAAAATAATTTTTGCTTTCACCGATTTTCTCTATAGATTGTCTTGTGTTTTATTAATTTGTACTTTTCTTTTTATATTTCAGTCCTTCTAATTACTTTGAGCTAATTTTGTACTTCTTTCTCTAGCTTCATAACTTGGAGATTTACCATTGATTCAATACATTTTTCCTTTTCTAATATACGCATTTAAAGACATACACTTCATTTTAAACATCATTTTGCTTTACCTATATATTTGGACCTGCTATGTTTTCATTATGTTTGAATTTAAAATTGTTTTTAATTTCTTTTGTGATTTGTCCTTTAACTTATGAATTATTTAGGAGTATGTTTTTTTAATTTTCCAAATATTTGTCAATTTCCCAAATATCTTTTAGTTACTAATTTCTAATTTAATTCTCTTATAGTCAAACAATATACTCTGCTTGATTTCACTTTTTGCACCTTGAGATTTTTGAATATTCCCCTTGCATTTGAAAAGATTGTTTATTATATAGTTGTTGAGTGAAATTTTTCCTAAATATCAATTTGTTTAAGGTGTTGATAGTATTGTCCAGATCTTTTGTTATCATTACAGATTTTTGATGACTTATTTCATCAAATACATTGAAAATAATATTTAAGTCTCAGTATATTTCTATTTCTTCCTTAGCTTTGTCAGCTTTTGCTTAATATTTAGAAACTTTATTATTAGAAATGTAGGTACTTAGAATTGTTATATCTTCCTAATCAATTCACACTGTATCATTATGAAATTATTCTATTAATATCTCTATTGTATACTACTTTAATTTCCTTAATTACCTTTTTGAAAATTTAAGTACTAGAAATTATTTTATTTTATTCACATATTTACCTTATTTGGCACCTTTATTTCCTTCATTTTGATCTGAGTTTTCATCTGATGTCATTTATTTTAGCCTGAATAACTTAATTTCCTGTTACTTATGCAGATCTACCTTTTTTTTTTTTGCAGATCTACTTTTGATGAATTATCTCAGTTCCAATTTATCTGAAAATATCTTCCTTGGTCTTCATTTTTTAAAGATATTTTCATAGGATTTAGTCCTTTAATAATGACTTCCTTCCATTGCTTTCTGGTTTGCATTGTTTCTGGTGAGACACAGGCCGTAATTCTCATCATTATATTTCCCAATATGTAATGTGTTTTTCTCTCAGGCTACTTTAAATTTCCTCTCTTAATCTTTTGTTTGCATTAATTTATGTACTATGTGGTGATGTATTTTTTTCTTTGTCTTTATTCTGTTTGAGATTTTCTAACTTCTTGGATATATGGATTAATGGTTTTTCATCAAATTTGATTATTTAAGTCATTGTTACATTTTTGTACATTCTTACATTTTACATTCTTACATTTTTTTCTGCCCTGGTATCTCAAATTTTTCCTTCTGTATATAAGATTTTACATATATACCAGTTTATATTGTTCTACAGGTAGTTAAGGCTTTGCTTTTTTTTTTTTCCAACTTTTTTCCCTCAAGACTTCTGTTTCAATTATTTATATTTCCTTGACTACAACAGTGTCCAATTTATTGTTAAGCTCATCCAGGCAATTTTTCATTTCAGACACTGTATTTTTCAGTTTCTGACATTTCATTGCTCTGTTTTTATAGTTTATATTTAGCTACTGAAACTTCTCATCTGTTTACTAATTATGGCCATCCTTTAATTTGTTAAATAACAAAAACAGCTAAAAGCTTTTTAAAATTTTTTTCAATCTGTTTGTTAATTCCAGTATCTATATCCTTTGTAAGTCTGCTTCTTACTTTAGGGGAGGTGGGTGAGTTATATTTTCTATGTCTATATATAGTATGTTTTAATTGTGTGATTGATATTGTGAATGCTACATTTTTGAGAATGAATTTTTAATTATTTTAAAGAGTAAACTTTGTTCTGGCAGGCAGCTAGTTTACAGGCAGATGAACTGAATTCTTTCAAGGTTTGATTTAAAGATTTATTAGAAGGAGTATAGAATAGTTCTATTCCTAATACATTTTCTTTCTGGGCTCTGAGTTGAATGCTTAGGGTTTTCAGTGAGAGATCTCTATTTTTGCTGTTCATTACTCCAAAGTCTCCAAGTATTGTGCAACTTGCAGATTCTCTATTTGTTTCCCTCTCTGAGGCAGGCCCTTTACTTGCACAGCTAAGCACTGAGATAAAGACTTAAGAGACCTTTACATATGTTGCTGAAGTTCTTTTATATATAGCTCCTATCCTGTGGTACTTGTCCTGAAAAATTCAGCCACCGCAATAGCCTCAAACTCTGATTCTCCCTGCCTTTTTGGATCAGTGATACACTTGTGCTTTTCTTGGATGCCATCTCCTTGCACTGTGGCCTCAAATGTGTCACCAGTAGGAAGCCATAGCTTCATTTGACCATTTATATTTTGACTGCCTTATTGTCCAATGTCTGCATGTAGTTAATATATTTTGTAAAGTGTTACAGTTGATTACTATGGAGATTCAAGGCTGATAACATTTACTCCATCTTGTCCAGAAGCTTAAGTTTGAAAATTCTGCTGTTAAATAATTGAGAACCCTTTACCAAGTACCAAATATGTAATATAACAATTTAAACTTATTAAAGTATTCCCTTTACTAATAACCTTAAAATTACACATATAGATTCTACTGCAGAGTTTATAAAACATGATTATAGAAATTGAAATACAACCTACTTTCAAAACATAGTTGCTGAAGAATCATTTTTTTTTTTACTATTTATACATAATTTAAAGACAAAGACACTTATTTTAGAAGACTAATCTGAACTACAGAAAAAACGATGAATTTTTGGAATTGTTTAAAGATGACAGGAAAGAAATATCACATATTCTCAAGTCAATCACTGTCAAAAAGTAGAGAGAAAGCCTACATTTGAGAATGAAACTAACATGGCTTGGACTACCCTTTATACTATATAAGAATTCATTGTTTTAAAGCTTAATTTGTTCTCTTCTCTTTATCATCTATATTTCTTACTTCAACGTATGGAAGATTTATGAATTAAAGTATACACTCCTAATAGCTTTGGAAGTTAAATATTGAAGTCTTTGCACAAAGAATTGTTTAATTTTCCTTTGAAAGGTAGCATAAACTATTATATTTTAAGCATAAAGGAAATTAAATTATACTCACTCTACTACAAGCACCAGTAGTGGTCTCACAGACTGTGAGGATGGAGATGTTCTGAGGTCGATTTAACCATCTGACCACCGTCTTGGTATTGCTTACCCATTTAACCATAGTGATATAGTATTCTCTAGTTCGGAAACAAAATTAAAATTTACATTTAGAGCCAGAGAATGTGTACAGCACCAATAATATACACTTGTTATTTTACATGCAGAATAAATGAAACACTATAAGGATGTCACATCATGTTAATCTCCATTTATATATATACACATCTGCTTCTTCAAATATTGACATATATAAATACAAATATATGTGTGTGCGTATGTATGTAAACACATGCACATATACATATATACATAAATATACAGAAAATTTGAGAATAAATTTGAAAGTGAATGATTTCACAGAAGGAAAATTTTTGGAAAAAATAAAAATAATCAAGATACTAGACATTCATAAATAATTTTCTATCGATCAGTACAGTGTTAACATGTGTAAAATAAGAAAAAATTTTCTAAGTTATATTCTATTTTACTTTTTCAAAAATTCATTCAATAATCAATTAAAAGGCAAATATTATTGATTTAATAGTTATTTCTTATGTATGACTTCCATGTTATCTCACTTTATCCACAGGACTTGAGCCACAGAGCCATGAATGGTTTGCTTTGGTCTTTTTCCATTGAGGGACAATGGAAATATAATCTTATTCATAATATTTTTTACAATATTATTTTTTAATCTTATTTATTTGAAAAAGTTTAAAACAAAGAAGGAATCAAACTGAAGAATTTGAAGGTTACAGAATTTTTGGTAAAGTGAGGATGCTAATCAGTGGAGCCTATAATGTCCTCATGATGGTTGTAGATTGGGAAAGCTTATATTTTTCCTTTATAGAGTCTATGTCTGGAAATTTACATAATATATCACAAACTCCCCCAACCCACACATAACAAAATGCAATCATTAATTCTGATTCAATTTATGATAAAAAGAAAAAAAATTTCCAACAAAATTGTCCAGTTTCAAAATAGATTAGATGATTTAGACATGGTTTGAAAAATGCCATCCATGAATATTGTCTTAAAATGAATGCATCAGGTTTTTAAGTGACTTTGAAAAAAATCACCTATGAAAGTAAAACCTTGTAATACAAATCACCTCTCCTTAGACACACTGAGTTAGACATTCAGCTACCTGAATCTCACATTTCTAACATTATTGAGTAGTTAGTGCTTCCTCTCGAAAACCAGTTAGCCCATCAAAGTAAAGATGTCAGAAGGACAAGCATAACTTGTCATACAGTGAATCCTGCCATATCTTCTTCAATAATCTCTTCAAGCTATCCAGCACCTTTCACAACTAGCTGAGTCTCACTTGAAAATTGCCTAGAAACTCAGTGAAATCATAAAATAAAGTTATCTAAATAAAGTTAACAAGGCAACTTTGAATCAAATATGCTACTGGTTTAGGATTAATCTTTGGCCAAATCAATGGGCCTTGTGATTCTTTAAAGATCTGTGTCTTGTTCACTTTCACTACGCTTTGTTTAAACTGATTTATTTTGCATGCATTACCATTTTGGGCAGCGTGAATATTAAAAAAGGAAAAATATAGGCATTAACTTTTAAGAAATTTACCTAGAAGGCTTAGCATGGAGAAAAATGACAGTGGATACTATAATTAATCAGGAAAAAAGTGCTGAATTGTGATAATATATATTTCTGAGTAACTGGCATAAATGTTGTGCAAAACTGAAGTAAAAAATAATTTGATTGTTGTAAACAACTGACCAAAGACTGCAAAATCAAGGTGGTAATAGTTATTGAAAAATCTGGAGAGAACTGACATATAGAAGAATTTCAAACCTGATCAGAAATTTGTCTCATTTAGCTAAAGTGACTAATATTATATTTTGTGCCAAATGAGATGAATTAATATGAATGGTTTTTAAAATAAATAACAACAGGAACAGCAAAAAAAATTTAAATATTCATTTTGAGTGTTTTCCTTTCAAAGTAGCCCTCAGGTGAAATGTTTTAAGAATATCTTTGTAATGTCTTCCCAGACACTGACACATTATATTAACTATATAAGATGTGAAATCTTGATTTAAAAGAAAATTCATACTTAAAAAACATTAAAATTCAACTGGTGCAAATCTAGTGAATAAATGGTTTTTAAAGAGAACACTAAGTTAGGTATAAAATTAAGTTAAAAATTATTTATAGTCAAGACACATAATAATCAAAAAACCAAAATTTAAAGACAAAATATTAAAAGAAACAAGGGAAAAGCAACAAGAAATATAGAAGGGAATCCCCAAAAGGTTAACAGCTGATCTTTCAGCAGAAACTCTGCAAGCCAGAAGGGAGTGGAAGGAAATATTTAAAGTGATGAAAGGGAAAGACCTACAACCAAGATTACTCTATCCAGAAAAGATCTCATTCATATTCGACAGAGAAATTAAAACCTTTAGAGGTAAGCAAAAGCTAAGAGAATTCAGCTCCACCAAACCAGCTATACAACAAATGCTAAAGGAACTCCTCTACATGGGAAACACAAAAGAAGAAAAGGACCTACAAAAACAAACCCAAAACAATTAAGAAAATGGTAATAGGAATATACATATTCATAATTACCTTAAACATGAATGGATTAAATGCTCCACCCAAAAGACACAGGCTTGCTGAATGGATACAAAAACAAGACCCATATATATTCTGTCTACAAGAGATCCACTTCAGACCTAGGGACACATACAGACTGAAAGTGAAGGGATGGAGAAAGATATTCCATGTAAATGGAAATCAAAAGAAAGCTGGAGTAGCAATACTCATATCAGATAAGATAGACTTTAAAATAAAGAATGTTACAAGAGACAAGGAAGGACACTACATAACAATCAAGGGATCAATCCAAGAAGAAGATATAACAATTATAAATACATATGCACCCAATGTAGGAGCACCTCAATACGTAAGGCAACTGCTAACAGCTCTAAAAGATGAAATTGACAGTAACACAATAATAGTGGGGGATTTTAACACCTCACTTACACCAACGGACAGATCATCCAAACAGAAAATTCATAAGGAAACACAAGTTTTAAATGACACAATAGACGAGATAGATTTAATTGATATTTATAGGACATTCCATCCAAAAACAGCAGATTACACTTTCAAGTGTGCATGGAACATTCTCCAGGATGGATCATATCTTGGGCCACAAATCAAGCCTCAGTAAACTTAAGAAAATTGAAATCATATCAAGCGTCTTTTCTAACCACAACGCTGTGAGATTAGAAATCAATTACAGGGAAAAAAATATAAAGAACACAAACATATGGAGGCTAAACAATATGTTACTAAATAACCAAGAGATCACTGAAGAAGTCAAAGAGGAAATCAAAAAATACCTAGAGACAAATGACAACGAAAACATGACAATCCAAAACCTATGGGATGCAGCAAAAGTAGTTCTAAGAGGGAAGTGTATAGCAATACAATCCTACCTCAAGAAACAAGAAAAATCTCAAATAAATAATCTAACCTTACACCTAAAGAAACTAGAGAAAGAAGAACAAATTAAACCCAAAGTTAGCAGAAGGAAAGAAATCATAGAGATTAGAGCAGAAATAAATGAAATAGAAACAAAGACAACAATAGCAAAGATCAATAAAACTAAAAGCTGGTTCTTTGAGAAGATAAACAAAATTGATAAACCATTAGCCAGACTCATCAAGAAAAAGAGTGAGAGGACTCAAATCAGTAAAATTAGAAACAAAAAAGGAGACGTTACAACACACACCACAGAAATACAAAGCATCCTAAGAGACTACTACAAGCAACTCTATGCCAATAAAATTGACAACCTGGAAGAAATGGACAAATTCTTAGAAAAGTATAACCTTCCAAGACTGAATCAGGAAGAAATAGAAAATATGAATAGACCAATCACAAGTAATGAAATTGAAACTATGATTAAAAATCTTCCAACAAACAAAAGCCCAGGACCAGATGGCTTCACGGGTGAATTCTATCAATCATTTAGAGAAGAGCTAACACCAATCCTTCTCAAACTCTTCCAAAAAATTGCAAAGGAAGGAACACTCCCAAACTCATTCTATGAGGCCACCATCATCCCGCTACCAAAACCAGACAAAATACTACAAAGAGAGAAATTTACAGACCAATATCACTGATGAATATAGATGCAAACATCCTCAAGAAAATACTAGCAAACAGAATCCAACAAAACATTAAAAGGATCATACACCATGATCAAATGGGATTTATCCCAGGGATGCAAGGATTCTCCAATATATGCAAATCAATCAACATGACACACCATATTAAGGAATTGAAAAATAAAAACCATATGATCATCTCAATAGTTGCAGAAAAAGCTTTTGACAAAATTCAACACCCATTTATGATAACAACTCTCCAGAAAGTGGTCATAGTGGGAACCTACCTCAACTTAATAAAGGCCAAAAACGACAAACGCACAGCAAACCATTCTCAATGGTGAAAAACTGAAAGCATTTCCTCTATGATCAGGAACAAGACAAGGATTTCCACTCTCACCACTATTATTCAACATAGTTTTCGAAGTCCTAGCCACGCCAATCAGAGAAGAAAAAGAAATAAAAGGAATACAAATTGGAAAAGAAGAAGTAAAACTGTCACTGTTTGCATATGACATGATACTATACATGGAGAATCCTAAAGATGCCACCAGACAACTACTAGAGTTAGTCAATGAATTTGTTAAAGTTGCTGGATACAAAATTAATGAATAGAAATCTCGTGCATTCCTATACACTAATGATGAAAATCCGAAAGAGAAATTAAGGAAACACTCCCATTTACCACTGCAACAAAAAGAATAAAATACCTAGGAATAAACCTACCTAGGGAGACATAAGACTTGTAGGCAGAAAACTATAAGACACTGATGAAAGAAATTAAAGATGATACCAACAGATGGAGAGATATACCATGTTCTTGGATTGGAAGAATCAATATTGTGAAAATGACTATACTACCCAAAGCAATCTACAGATTCAATGCAATCCCTATCAAATTACCAATGGATTTTTTACAGAACTAGAACAAAAAATCTTAAAATTTGTATGGAGACACAGAAATCCCCGAATAGCCAAAGCAGTCTTGAGGGAAAAAAACGGAGCTGGAGGAATCAGACTCCCTGACTTCAGACTATACTACAAAGCTACAGTAATGAAGACAATATGGTACTGGTACAAAAACAGAAATATAGATCAATGGAACAAGATAGAAAGCCCAGAGATAAACCCATGCACCAATGGTCAACTAATCTATGATAAAGGAGGTAAGGATACACAATGGAGAAAAGAAAATAAGTGGGGCTGGAAAACTGGACAGCTACATGTAAAAGAATGAAATTAGAACACTCCCTAACACCATACACAAAAATAAATTCAAAATGGATTAGAAACCTAAACGTAAGACCAGACACTATAAAACTCTTAGAGGAAAACATAAGCAGAACACTCTTTGACATAAATCACAGCAAGATCTTTTTTGATCCACCTCCTAGAATAATGAAAATAAAAACAAAAATAAACAAATGGGACCTAATAAAACTTAAAAGCTTTTGCACAGCAAGGGAAACCATAAACAAGACGAAAAGACAACCCTCAGAATGGGAGAAAATATTTGTAAATGTATTAACGGACAAAGGATTAATCTCCAAAATATATAAACAGCACAATATTAAAAAAAGAAAGAACCCATTCAAAAATGGGCAGAAGACCTAAATAGACATTTCTCCAAAGAAGACATACAGATGGCCAAGAAGCACATGAAAAGCTGCTCAACATCACTAATTATTAGAGAAATGCAAATCAAAAGCACAGTGAGGTATCACCTCACACCAGTTAGAATGGGCATCTCAGAAAAGTCTACAAACAACAAATGCTGGAGAGGGTCTGGGGAACAGGGAACCCTCTTGCACTCTTGGTGGGAATGTAAATTGATACAGCCACTATGGAGAACAGTATGGAGGTTCCTTAAAAAACTAAAAATAGAATTACCATATGACCCAGCAACCCCACTACTGGGCATATACCCAGAGAAAAACGTAATTCAAAAAGACACATGCACCCCAACATTCACTGCAGCACTACTTGCAATAGCCAGGTCATGGAAGCAACCTAGATGCCCATCGACAGACGAATGGATAAAGAAGATGTGGTACATATATACAATGGAATATTACTCAGCCATAAAAAGGAATGAAATTGGGTCATTTGTAGAGACGTGGATGTATCTAGAGACTGTCATACAAAGTGAAGTAAGTCAGAAAGAGAAAAACAAATACCCTATGCTAACACATGTATGTGGAACCTAGAAAAATGGTACAGATGAACCAGTTTGCAGGGCAGAAATAGAGACACAGATGTAGAGAACAAACATATGGACACCAAGGGGGGAAAGTGGCAGGGTGGTGGTGGTGGTGGTGTGATGAATTGGGAGATTGGGATTGACATGTATACACCGATGTGTATAAAATGGATGACTAATAAGAACCTGCTGTATAAATAAATAAATAAAATAAAGTTCAAAATTTCAAAAAAAAAAGAAAAACAAACAAAAATTACTTATAGTCATACCACTTACATTTCTCTTTGATTAAATAATATGATTTTGTGTGTTTGTACCTATACTATCTTATATTCATAAGCAAAATTTAGTCTTATGTGAGAGTTCTCCCCCAAATAGAACTTGTAAAGTCCATTGGGGTGATTTCCAACCATTAATATTTCCATAATAAAGTGCTGGAAATATCCAAAATGAAAGATAAGTAGAACTTGGCACGTAAGAAGGGAGGAAAGATATTTACTAATTAAATTCCATCCTGTATCCTTTCTTTGTTCCAAGGTCCTAGGTGCACATCTCCTTATGATTTATAATGACTTGTTCAGTTTGCTTATAAGTATTCTGGGTTCCTCTGAATGAGGAAATAAGGAAGTGCCCTTACCTGAAAATGCCACACTCCTTGGCCTGCCTGCTGCAGATGTGGCTGTCCTCCTGGAACTCCATCTCATGAACACATTAGATCTGGTGTCCCATGACCAGTGGCCAGTGAAAGTGTCCCTTCCTTATAACTGGCTTTCCTGCTTGTTCCTAGTCTCCATGGCTCTGGATTACCCAGGAAGTCCTCGAGGATCTGGTCCTCTTGAGCCACAGAGACATAGACAAGCGGGTTAGAGGGATTGCACTCAAGTCAAGAAAGACTTTCTATTAGCTGGGTGGTCTGGCAAAAGAGATCTAATTGTTCACAAGGGTATGTGGAATGGAGGCACCAGCATCACCAGCAGACAGGTATATTAGCAGTCACACCTGTGTTTTCACTGGCTTCCTGTCCAATCACTACTCTTGGTTCACAAGTCTTTGTGCACATATGGTTACTCTGAGCTCACTCTCTTCCAGATAACCCAAGATCTCTGCACACAAGTGTATTGTGATGACATTCATGACCAACTCATAGCTAGTGCCCTCCAAAGACCTCTGTTAATATCCATGCTTTACTTGTAAGAAGGGTCACTTCCATCAACACAGATAAATTTATTAATTAGGTTTCATTGGAAGGTATAGACATTCACTGGCAGAATAAGAGACACAGACTAGACATACTTCAATTAAATAGGAAGAGAAACCATGGCAGTTCAAGCCCAGAATGACAGGGGCTATATGACAGTGTCATATCAATGAAACAGGCTGAGAACAATGTGTCACAAAGGGTGGATGACTAAAGAAAGATTTCTGGTAAGTAGAATGTCAAAGACAGTGAGTGAGGAGAACCTAAAGACAAACCACTGTCTTTATTCTTCAGCCTGGAGATGAATGAACACAGGAGATAACCACTTCTTCAAAACAATGTGACAAATCTCTAAATCTGCATGATTCATTATTATAAAAATATTTCCTCTAAAAGTTAACTATGTATTTTTAAGTTCATACCAAAATTCTCCGATAAAGGTACATAGGCTTGCAATACCTATGGGAATACTGTCACTAATAAATATGGGAAAATTGCTACTAATACTGGTACCAACAAACTATTAATTTGTATATTTATAGAGCTAACATTTTCAAAAAATAAAAAGAATTTGTTAGCTTAGAATGATTTAAGAATACTGTGGTAAATAAAATTAGGAAGACAGATAAAGGAAAATAAGTTACAGGAGATACCCAGGTGTCGCCAGGGGTAAACTCCATGTCCAAAATACACTGATGCAAACAGCTGAAACATGATTCGTTACATAATCTACAATGCACTTGAGAAAAATATAGCAGGTTTTCAGGAAAAGTACAAGTATTACTTAGGTAAACCATAGATGTGTGTGTGTGTGTGTGTGTGCGCGTGTGTGTATGCGTGTGCGGAGAAAGAGAGAGAGACAGAGAGATTGAAAGACACACGCCACACACACACACAAAGACAGAGAGAAAGAGACAGGGACAGAAACAGAGCTAGAAACAGAGACAGAACACTTTTCACATGGCGTCAAATTATTGTGTTTTCTTCTGGACATCTCCAACACATCCCTAAAGTAATAAGAATGATAAATTTTCAGGCAAATATTATCCTTAAATCATGTCTGTTGAATATTCCCCATTTGTCAAGTCTATTCTCTAATTTGCCCCTTAGCACTCACTCCCAAGGTCTCCAGAGGCTGGACACTACAACGAGGCTCCCTAGCCCAAGAGAGACCTCTGGAGGAACTCAAAGCTTTAGAGAGAGTTCAGGGTGTTTATTCCCAGGACCCACTCCCTATTAGGGCCTGGTTTGGCAATGACTTAATTGTTCTACCTGTGGACAGGTCCTGTTGGTCCATTCTGTTCTTCAGCTACAAGCCTCTTCAGGTTTCCTAAGTGAGTCTGCCCCTTGCTCCTTCAGTCCTGGGGCAGTAAAGGCTTTCTGCTATTGCAGACTCTGTGTTGCTTTCCTGTCCCTTGTGAGTTTCCTTTTAATCCCGTGCATATCTTTGTTAATAGTCCCTTAATTAACTGCACTTCAATTACCCCTCTTGAGTGTTTTTAATTTCCAGGACCCTGACCAGTTAATTATGGAAAATGTTATGCTCTTTTAGATCTCAAATGTCTATCTAACTAGGGAGGGCACAATAGTTTTCTAGCAAATTTCCATATGGCTAAAGTACTAAGTGTTAAATATTATAGATATTGATAATCCTAAAACAAAATCAAGGAAAAGTATGAGTTTAATTTCCATTTGATGTGCAGATAAATGCAGCATTCTTTGATTTGCACCATGGATAGCTCTATTTTGTTCATGTCTGTGTGTTTGTAGGCCCATCAAAGTAATACTGGTGCTCAGAGAGGTTAAATGCAGATGATAGGAAATTGGACTAAAGCTTTCACCAGGAACAAATGAGTAAGGAAACATAAAAACTGAATATTCCTGGGGAATATTGAAAAAAACATTCTGAAGTAAATTTTGGTCTTGAGTTTTCCAACTAAAGGAGTAAATCATACACTTTGGTGCACCAGAATGGTTTCACATGCCACAACTGGCACTTACATAACTACGAGGCAGAAAAAGAAACATGTTACATACATTGTGCAGATAAGGTATTACATGACTCTCCCAAATGTAGACCAAGTTCATTGATAAACCAACATACCTGAATTACAGTTAAGAACTTTTTCTTCACAGGATTCCTCCTCATTCTTAGAGGGATCTAGAATACCATTCTACGTACTGGATTTCCAACATCTAAAGATATGTGATATCTTTTCGCAATGGGTGACTAATTTGATCACATTGTACCTCAAATATTAAACAGATATATGCTTAACTAATACTCTAATAATGACAATTGATTCTGTCTTTACAAAGCTTTGTATTTGATGACACTGCTATGTCCTAGCTGGTGAACTCATTAGAAAGACTCTTAGGTAACAGCATCAAGGTCAGGAATCACTACCTTCTATTAGAAAGAAACCTGGATATTATAAAATTGACTTCCATTTGAAAGATTTAAAAAACTGATAAAAATGAGAAATTATTATTTTAAGATTAGGGTATTCAGGTTTAGAGAGAGGTACAGTGACTTATCCAAGGTCACACAATAAAGTGGTAGTAGAGATGTGACTCAAACACTCCAGGTTAGTGTTCTTTATTGTTAATTCAGAGCACTGAACACACCAGAGAAAAAGATAAGCCTTAAGGATCACATAAAATATTAATAATTTTCATAATTGCTTCATTTGTGTCCAAATCTTTCATAGCTGGTAAACCAAGCTCAGAAGTAGAAGTTTCATCTGATTTAGTCAACTGTACTGTATGTATTCTATATGTCAATTTTAATGACTCTGTAAGATCTTTCATCACAACCTAGATGAAATGCTCTATAACTTGAAAAAGGCTTTACTTCACTTTCTACCTCTACTACCAACTAATCTTTAGCATACTTTTTCTTTGGGCCCCATCTTTTCCACCAACAATAGGAACAGTTTATATTAGATAATAATGGGGGTCTTTCCAGTGTAAGCATTCCATATATTTTTAATAACTTTTCAAGTAGGAAAAATTTCTACATGCTAAAGGCTGCACTATCTGTGAAAATCCCAAATATAATGAAATTTTCCCAAATATGTCAATGGAACACTGAATGGAATTTCTACTTGAATCAGTCACCCTGTGATTATTTTTGATGTCATCAAAACAAACTCTAAGCTTAGCCTTATACCATTCAATACAGTATAAAACTATTTTCCTAAATCAGCTGCCTATTCCATCTCCAGGACTGCTGTAAATTTTCACAGGATTAAAATATTTGAAAGAATCACCTTTGAAGTCTGAGACCACTCTGGATTTCACAATCCACATGGTCATTTGATTAGTTGTTCAAATATTGGAAATTTTGCTAACATTAAAATTATGTTTTTGACCCATAAAATGTGTTTTTTTCTCCCCACTCAGACTTAAATAAGCAGGATTCTTAGGTAGGATATTTCAAAACAAAATCTCATTAAATTTCTCTGCGTGGAAAATAAAGCTAGGGAATCATTGGCAAGTTACAGGGAAAAGGTTGGAAAATTACACACATTTTAGGAAGATTATACTCTTTGAAAGAGGACCATTTAAAAACATTGAGTGACTATTTTCAGGAAGAAAATTCAATGGAAAATTATCCTTTGTTCCCATCTCTCTGTCACATCTCCTGCCAAAGAGCTAATTCTTGGTATCAGTATATTTAGTCATTTTGTGGTGCTGGTGATGACCTCAAAACTCTAAATGCTTCCTGGGAACAACAAGAGATCCACAATGAGTTCATTCCTGCACTAATGGACGCAACCTCAGTTTTATTTTCAAGTGAATTTGTTGAGCTGATCACATCTCTCTCTAAATTGCAACAAAATGATAATTGGAGTTAAGAGATCTATCTTCTGGTAAAAGTGAAATTGAAATTACATACCTTGATTTAAAGTTATCAGGTGGCATGAGTTCCAAAGTATGAGTTGGTCCATATAGGTTTACAACATATAATTTGATTGTTGGGTTCACTTGACCTGCCTTTGAGAAAATGAAAGTTGCAATGCAAATACATTATTAGAATATATAGAGAAAGAAAGAAAATGCATTTTTTAATAGATCTTTATTGGAGAATAATTGCTTCACAATACTGTGTTAGTTCCTGTTGTACAACAAAGTGAATCAGCCATATGCATACATATATCCCCCACCCCCTCCCTCTTGCATCAACCTCCTATCCCACCCCTCTAGGTCATGGCAAAGCACCGAGCTGATCTCCCTGTGCTATGCTGCTGCTTCCCACTAGCTATCTATTTTACATTTGGTAGTGTATATATGTCGATGCTACCCTCACTTTGCCCCAGCTTCCCTCCCCCACCCCTGACACCATGTCCTCAAGTCCATTCTCTGTCTACGTCTTTATTCCTGCCCTGCCACTGGTTCATCAGTACCAATTTTTTTTTTTTTTACATTCCATATATATGAGTAAGTCAGAAAGAGAAAAGAAAATGCATTTTGATTCTTTTACAATTTTGTGTTAGAATGGGGAAAAAAGTTTAATGTCTCTAAAGTAGAAATGATTTTAAATGCAACAACATGATTGCTTTCAATTGTTTTTGTAGATTGCTGCTTCTCTAGCACTTTAGTCAGACAATTAAAGGTGACAGAAAATCATGATGACTTTACTCAGTAGGCAACGCTCTGTGTTCTTCCCCTAGAATGACACCAGAAGGGCTGGCTTTACAAAACAACTAGTAGATAAAGCAGCTGCTCACACTATAGGATATGAAAAGCAAAGGGAAGAAAGCTTGGCTAATTTAAAAAAAAAAAAAAAAAGAAGAAGAAGAAGAAAGAAAAAGAAAACCTACCCTATCCCAGTGCCACATGTTTAAAATTCCACAATACCTAATTTCTTCCATGCATTAATCATCATAGGTTTTCTTTTAAATTATAATGAATACTAAATGAGGTATAAATGTCCCTTGGGATGTGGGCCATGGAGCAGAATGCCCTCACTATGTACCTGGCATGAAGACTAGAAAGACAGTGGTAAGAAAATGTAATTTGAGTTTATTAAATCAAAATTTATGAAATAATAACTAGTCTGTATAGCAGTTCGTATGTTTCTGGCTCCTACTATGTGTTAAAGCATCACATGAATTATCGTATTATATGTTCCTACTACAGTCCTAAGACTTATTTATAACCATTTTCTAGATGAAAATGGAGAACTTAGCAAATTGTGCAGGGTGAAACATCCAATAACTGAGGGAGCTAGTATTTAACCCCAGGATGCTCTTAACTGCTCTAGATTTGCTTCCATTCATTCCTAGGCCTTCAAAGTTTTTCTAAATACACTGTGAACTCTTAGCGAGCAGAAATGGGAACTTATGCCAATATATCTCAAGCATGTAGGATGAATGAATGAAAGAATGTTTATGTGAATAAATATTTAACAGAATCAATTGGCTACTTGTGGCTCAATGTGTTTCTAAACAATACACCAGTATCATTGTGGTGTAGCTTTGTGAAGAGAAGACCATGTGAGATATACAGAGAAGGACAGAGGAAATTAAAAGCGAGTTGAATTAAAAGACCTGACAAAAATCTAAAGGGAATGATAAAAGTGATTTAAAGATACCAAAAAAAGATTCAGGGCTTCCCTGGTGGCGCAGTGGTTGAGAGTCTGCCTGACGATGCAGGGGACACGGGTTTGTGCCCCGGTCCGGGAAGATTCCACATGCCGCGGAGCGGCTGGGCCAGTGAGCCATGGCCGCTGAGCCTGCGCATCCGGAGCCTGTGCTCCGCAACAGGAGAGGCCACAGCAGTGAGAGGCCCGCGTACCACAAAAAAAACCCCAAACAAACAAACAAACAAAAAACTGATTAAAGAAAAAGAGAAATTAAATTAAATTTGATCAATTTTTATGAATTCTTATCAGTGATGCCTTATTTCATGACATACTTTGTCAAAGATATACACAGTTATTACCACATATTAAGGCAGTTTTTTTCAGGTCTATAGGACTATACAGGATCACTGGTATCCCAATTAGTTTTCACATGAAAACAAATTAAAAGTTGTGTACACACCATGAGTCTAAAAGTCCATGATTGAAGTACAAGATAAAGTTAGAAAGCCATTACTATAACAAAGCATTTATGAAAAATGCCAACTAATTTATTATATGAATTAAAAATACTTTCAGATTCAAATAAAAGAAAAGTTTGGAGCCATCACTAAACAAGAGGATCATTGATAAATGAAAACATAACCACTTAACATCCATTTGGTTCAAAGTCAATGCAAGTTTGTTATCTCCCTCTGAATTTGTATGAAATTACTGGAACTGAAAGAAAGTAAAGAAATGAAAACATCTAAAAAAAAAGTTGTGTACACCTATGGTCAGTTTTAGACAAAAACCAAACATTAAGCTGTTTCCAAAATTCAGCTGTCTAGCATTCTATAATCTCAATTTGATTTCTTTCCTTGGAGTTTTGAAATTAAGTGCACATTGCAAGTTCATTTGTACCCTTTAATATTTGAATTGTTTCAATAGTTTGCAAATTAGAGGAGTTCATCTATTTGCTTTTTAACAGTCTAATTTGCTACAAAGACTGCAATCCCATAGAATCCTTCCTCTATGATTCTGAAACACAAGCCTCAATAATACTTAACCTTATTTTACTGGCAACCAAACTGTCATTAAACGAGATAATGTTTTAATTAAGAAGATTAATCTGAGTTGCTGAGATAGAACTGTGCATCTTTTTTGTGCTGAATTGCTAACGATAGGGTATTTATAAATTCTGAATTATGCTGAATTAAGCAAAATACAAATATATTTGTTTAGTGTAAGTATTTCATTAGTAAACCTGACCACACTGGGTATTTGCTGCACTCGTTTTAATCTAGTTTAATTTGAAGCACAATTTAGTGTGAACTCTATGCATTACTTCGATGTCTAAAGCACCACTTTTGGGAAGTTTATTGCATAAGTAAGAACAAATCAAAATAACACATTTGTTAGTGGAAAAACTAACAAACATTTTTTTTAAACCAGAGTAGAAAATAATGAGACTGAAAATTCAAGTAATAGACCAAAAATTATTCTGAAATTTATTCTGAGAACAAGGATGAAAACCCAGACCTAGTTTCTTTGAGTCCTATTGTCTTAAGCACCTGGGCAGATATTTCTACTGACAGCCACGTGAGGACTTGGGATTCTTTCTCTTTGGCCACTATAATATTTTTCTTTATTTTTAATACTCCTCAATGGTAGTCATTAATACACACTCAGGACCTTCATTATGTATTACATACATCATGCATTAGATACATCATTTATTAAATATACAGGCTAAGAATTTTACTCATACAGAGCTGAGTCACTTGCAGTTAATGGAGCAAAGAGAGCTCCACATCTATTCGCTAACCTGACAAGGAGATATTTTGATTCCAGCTACATCTTCTGAGATACAAGTTAACCTCTGGTAGTTTTAGACAGAAAGAGAGAGAGAGACAGAATCAATAAACTTGAGTTATTTCTCTGTTCTCTAAATAACTATGACTTTTATAAAAGGACTTAGCCTTTTAGAAGCTTAGTTGGCCCAGTTGTAAAACAGAGGCACTTGTGAAGACGGCCGAATGAAGAAAAAACGTGAAAAGTCTCCCTGAAAATATATAGCATATTATTAGCACACATGATTTACCCATTTAGTAAACAAATATTATTATTATTTTATGCCTAGCTTTACTATTAAGAAATATTAATTAAATAATAACTTATTAAATAAAAACAAATTGTCTAGGTTTGTCAACCCCGTATCTTCTGACTTACTGATGACTTATTTAGATTTTCTCAGATGTTTCTGTATGTCCATTTGCTTGCCTCAGTCTTGATAAAATTATAAGGCTTAGGAGTGTCCAAGTTCAAGCACCAAGAGTCTGTAACTGAGAAGGCAACTCGAAGATGCAGCTATTACATATGGCTCTTCTGTGTGAATCCTAAAATCCCCACTCCTCTTGGAAAATGAATTACAGAAAGTGGTCCCTTCCCTGGGGTTGATTTTATTCCCTTTGTGCAAGGCACACACTGAACAGCTCTGAGTGCCTGTCTTGCCCATTGACATGTGCTTTTCACAGTATGGACCCATTCTTTATTTTGTATTTACATTGTCAGGTGAACTTTCATTATTATAAGTAAATCAAATGGGGTGAGAATATATTTCAAAAATCTTTTAATTTTTTCTCTGGAAAAATAAACTGGTACAGGTATGTTGTACCCGCACAAACTGTCATACATAAAACATGGCTAAATCTACAATTGGAGAAGACATAAGTACTTTTCTTGGAGTACCATACAAATGTCTTGGGAAATATAATTATTCTGTTAGGTCAAATTGCCATTTTTTCCTGAAGAGCACTGAGTATACGTGCTTTCAGACCTATGTCCAGAGAAGACCCTAAAAATAATATTTCAAAATCGTGGAATCTTATTCCTCTCAAACCTGCTGTCTTCCGTAGCTGTCAATCAGTCACTCTGTTACTACAACCTATTGAAAGGAAGATAGGATGGGGAGAAAGATAGCACAGAATCTCCCTGAGGAAACAGGCTTCGCAGCCCTGACTCTCCATATTCACTACTTTCCTTCCTCCTGTCCCCACCTTGGATAACTTGAGTCTTGTAGATGATAGGAAAATAAGGAAAGTCATCCCCCCCGACCATGCCTTCATTGCAGGAGTAGAAAAATATACGTGATGGATAATTTTTCCAGTACTCTGCCCAGTTAAGGTACTACACAAACTTAAAGGTATAAAACCTATTGTACTTTGGAAACACAAGGTACAACTCACTAAAGAAATGGCTTAATAAAGACTTCTAAATGAAATCAGCAGCCTTCTCTTACCTCATTAAGAGCTAAAATGTATAAACTTGAATTTTAAAAGTTTTCTATAAGACATCCTTACATGATTAATGCTTGCGGGGGGGGGCTCACTTTTTTTTTGTTTTGTAAACATGGGGAAAATAAACTTTAAAGCAAGAGACCTTAAATAATTAACGATGACATATAAGAGAAAAACCAATACACTCCAGATGGTTCCACAGCCTGCTTTCAGAGGCCTCACCCAACACTTAAAAATAGTTTTGCTATCTGGGCAGGGTTTCCATATTCGCTTCACTCAGTAAAACAATTCCATCTATTCCAGCTATGCCTGGCTATGGTTCTACCCCAGCATTTGATAAAGTATGTTCCAGAGTATGCTCTGCCAAAATAATACTGGTGCTAATGTTAACCCTAATAGATTCTCTATGGTTAGTCTATTCTTTATTGGTGATTCTTTATGTTTAGTCTTTTATTTTTTATTTATTTATTTATTTATTTTTTTTGCGGTACGCGGGCCTCTCACCGCCGCGGCCTCTCCCGTTGCGGAGCACAGGCTCCGGACGCGCAGGCTCAGCGGCCATGGCTCACGGGCCCAGCCGCTCCGCAGCATGTGGGATCTTCCCGGATCGGGGCACGAACCCGCGTCCCCTGCATCGGCAGGCGGACTCTCAACCACTGCGCCACCAGGGAAGCCCTAGTCTATTTTTTATTGAGATTATTTATGCTTAGTCTATTCCTTACTAGGGATTCTTTATGCTCAGTCTACTTTTTTAGGAGATTTATAATACACATTAGCAAGCAGTATATTAAGTGCTCTAAGAAATCATCTGAAAAAAAGCTAGATTTTTTTTTTTAAACTGAGAATTCCCGACTTATTTGACTGTGACACTTTACAAAAAGTGTCACACTTTACAAAAAGTGTGACAATAGCTATTAACAACTCACAGAATATACCTTGGAGAAACTTTTGCCCTGGGATCAATGCTGCTTCTTATGTTTTCTCACCCTCTTTTCAACTAGGAAGGTGAGGGATAAAGAATGAGAGCATCAAAGTGAAAGAAATACAGCAAAAGTTCCTGCACCCTTGAATCATCTTTAGCTGTTCATACACAAGCACTGCGCACAGACCACTGCAAGCTCTCAAAATGATGACTCTGTCGACTGGTAAGGGGGCTTATTTTATTCTCCAAAGACAACTTGTTCATGAACCGAGAATACTATCAATCAAGTCACTGGCACACAGAGTGGGGGGACAAACAGCGCTTCCACTTTACTTACCTTAGGATATGGATACTTCTTTCCTTTGGGATACAAAGCTCCAGTAAACCGGGGGATAACCATGTTAGGCACCAAGGAATCATTTATCATCAGGAAGGCAAGCCTTTCTCCATCGGGTGACCACCAGTGGGCGATGTGAGAATGCAGAAGTTCCTCTAGAATAAACGAGTGTTATTTGAAAACAACTGTAGATGTGGGTTCAGTGACCCACAAACATCTGTCCTTGAAATCTTCATTGTACATAAATATTTTCTATACAGTGTGGTGGATTTTATCAACTTCATGAAGAATTCTGTATTTCTGAGCTACCCTTTTAATCCCAAGAAAAGAAGATGTAAAGAAAGGAAAGAATAAAGCGGTGAAGTCAGGATTTCATGGATTGTCAACAATGTGAACAGAGGAGACGAAAGCGCTATCAGAGTAAAAAGAATGAGAACAGTAATTGAAGACTGAAACATGGCATAAAACCATATTCGTGTCGCCATTCATTCATATCTGCATTCAGTCATATTTCCAACCTCTCATCATCAAACAAGTGGAATACCTACTAGATTTGTTAAACTATTCTAAGCTCTAAGGAAATGAAATTTTAAAAAATATACTGGATATCTTTCACGTGACCCCCGATCCACTATCCACTTTTCTACACCTGATTTCTGGCCCAGGAAATTAACCTGTATGAACTATATCAAAAGGGCTCCCATGCTCTCTAGAGCATGGCCACTATGGTACTGTGGCAAGAGATTAGAAGAAGGAGAGTAAAGTCAGAGTATGTATTCCCTTGGCTCTGTCCTGAAACGTCACCTGAGGCTTGCTGAGTGCTTTAAATGATCTCACTACTCCTATCAATGCAGCCTCATCTACACAATTTTCTCCTTTTGTGTCTGATAATGGCTCACTTCTATCATCATAGGGGTGCACATCGCCTGGCTGCTACTAGTCTAGATTATAGTTCTGTCACTTATGGATCCCCTATCCCTTCACCTCTGTAAATTATCTTTTTGTAAATAAATAGTTTTCAAATTATTGAATATGCTAACTCTTTTCCTTTTAAGACCCTAACGTAATACCAGCAGTAGACTCAGAAAAGACACCTTCAAAATTAGATTTTGGGATTAGGTTGGAGATCTTTGATGTAATAATAACTTTTTTGGGGGGAATTGGGAGCATAGATAATCCATAGCAAGGGATGGAATCATGAGTAATCAATTGTCACTGGTGATGACGTAGAATAAAATGCAGCTAGAGAGGAAAAGCGTTTGGAGGACAAGTGATTGTGACACTCAGTTGCTACAAAAATGACAAGGATAAAGATTATAAGTGAAGTCCTTATGACACCTCAGAGGGATTACATAGGAATAAACAGAAATTGAAATCATGACAACTAAATTAGGAAAACACAAAAGGTCACCATGGCAACTCTGGAGTCCCTCTCTTCTGTAGTTGAAGAGCAGATGCGGCTGAGGTCCGAGAGAACATAGAAGGTGCTGCAGAGGTGCAATGCAAATTAGGGTCTCAACTTCCCTTGTGTTTTAAAGCTAAGACAGCAATATTGGTAGCGAAGTATTGGGAGCCTGACAAATAGGCTAAGGATGCTTGGGTAGACGTGTGCAGCACACTTACTGCTTTCTGGACCAGTCTCATAAATAACACATTTTAGAGTGGAATGTCGGCTGAAGATTTTGAACCTCAAAATTTCCACAAGTCTTCTTGCTGACTGAAGCAACCTCTATACAAGGGAGCTAGACCTTCTCTGCATAAAGGCAGAGTGAAAGAGTAATTCCTGTAAATTTTAAGAGGCTGCATCCCTAGGGAAAAGGTTAGAGATGCAGTAGCCTGGGATACACTGGGATATCTATTAAAAAGTGAGGAAATTTGTTGGGATTATATTTATTTAAAAGTAAAGAGGGCCTGTACTCTGGATTTTGAAGAACACCGTAAACTACATTCACATGTGCTGACCTGTTTTATTCCCAGGTAACCTCTAAAACTGCCAGTTCTGAGAAGAACCTGAGCAGGAGAGGGCTGTGCAGCAGACCGAGGCCATGGTCCAATCTTTCCTACCATCTTCACCCTGTGACCCAGCAGATACGATGGTAATCCAAGTGTCCTTCCCAAACAGAGATGTTGCGTGAAGCTTCTGGCAATCACCGTACGACAATCAGAGCGCAGGCATCACAAGCTTTAGGGAAAGGCCATTTTCTCCTGTGCCGGTAAATATTCCCCGATTCAAAAGCAGCCCTCTACTGAGCTATGGTAGAAATAATTAGCCTGACCATGGGATACCAAGTGACTATGCAACCCAGACTGTCCATCTTATCTGATTCACTGACCATAAAACTAAACACATACAGCTATATTCCACTATAAGACAGAAGTGGTTTATAAGGAACTGGACTAGAACGTGTAAGTGAACTGCCCATCCTACTGCATCCTCTGCTTTATCCTTTCTCCTCCATTTCACGTCTATGCCTCAGGATGGCTATGCCTCTGACATCCTGACATAAGCTGGCAGAGGAGGAGTAAATGTAGGCCTGGTTTACGGGCAGGTTTGCGTGATGTACTTGAACGCACTGGAACTGGACAGGCTCTGCACTATAATCTTACCCAGGAGTGGCCTGAAAAGACTATGATAGACATAAATCCTCCCAGTTGGAAGACTTTTAAACAAGATATTTAGCTTTCTACTTCTTGCGGAAGGAGACTTGGCCTGAAGCATAGGTCCATCCAGACTCATGCACAGTAACTAATAAATGGTCACCTGATCAGGGATATGGAAAAGTAAAATCACAGAATGAGTGACAGGAAGTCTAGGGAAAATAAGTGCATGGACTTGTCAGGAGGGGTAAAAAGGTAAAAAGTTGAAGATATTAGTGTCCACCAGAGCACATCCATAGCAGAGGGGGCTCTCAACGACCAGATGGACAGTATGACCACCGAGTGCATGCCAGTTCGTCTCTCGCTGCCAATGATAGTGATCATTACTAAACACCTGACATGGCATTATTTCCCAGCTGGCCCAGCTGACTACCTGGTGACAGGTGGATTACATGGTAACTCTTCCATCAAGAAAGGGTATAGAATTTTGCCATAACAGAAATCGATACATATTCTAGATATGGACATGTCTTTGCTGCCTGTAGTCCTATCAGCACTGCTGTTCGTGGACTTACAGAATAACTTATCCATTACCGCAATAACCCACACTGTGTCACCTCCAAACAGCAAATATTTTACAGCAAAAGGAAGGCAATGGACTCAGAATGGCATTCACTGATTTCTTCATGCTCCCCACTAGCCAGGCTTGATAGAAGAGTAAAATAGTCTGCTCTACCTCGATTTAGGCACTATTTTTTTTGACAACATCCTTGAAGTTGGGATGTTATCCTCCAGAAACTAGTGTCCTGCTTAATGTCCACCAGAGCACATGCATAGCAGAGGAGGTTCTGTGTCCTCCTGCATAACCAGGAAGCACAGATCTAGGAGCTAAGGGGTGGAAGTGTAGTGTTCTCTCTCACTATCACATCAATAATCCACTGGACACAACATTCTGTTTCTTATCCTCATGACAATGGGCTTGGTGGGTGTAGAAGTCCTAATACCTAAGGGAGGATTGCCTCCAAACAAGGAAAATAGTCACAATTCTGTTCCTCTGAATTAGAAGCTGAAATTTTTCCCTGACCATTTTGGGCTCAGTGTGACTGGAAAAATAAACTGACAGAAAACACAGTCACTGTGCGGGGTCAATGATTAACATCATCTGCCAAGAAGAAAATGTGCCTTTACTAAATAAGGAAGGAAAAGGAAGAAGATATTTGGAATTTAGCAGATTCACAAATACCCTTTTGTCTAATTCCATCTCATTTTCCAGTTCCACATTTCTACGTGCCAATTTCCATTTCAATGGAAAACTAAAATGGTAGCAACCTAGTTATTAAGAAGAGGAAGCAAAGGAATAAGATTTGGCAGGAATAAAGGTTTGGTTTGATGCACCAGGTAAATGACCTATCTAGTCAAAATGCTGACTGAAGGTAAATGGAAAAAGGAATGAACAGCTCAGGAAAGGAGCTATGATTACCAATTAAGGCCATATGATAAGTTATTTCTTTTCTTAATGGGGCCATTTCCCCCCAAACCTTATATGAAAAACACAGACAGGTATGTAACTGGACTAATATCACCCCACAGTGAAATGGAGCAGATGAGACTTTGTGTGCTCCTCTTCGGGGGCCACAAACTTTTCATTTGAATAATAAGAACATTCCCATGGTGTCTGAGTTTAAAAACTCAAAGTGTGGTCAATATGAAGCCAGGCAAATCACATAAAGAGAAAAAAGTTAGTGTATGGTATTTATTTTGTTGGTTTCCACCCATGGAAATCATGTGGGCTTGGCTGTCTTCTTCAACCAAAACTCACTGCTTCTAATACTGTGAAAACTCCAGGGCTCCCTCCTTCTAGGCCCTAGTAACAGCTGCCCCCCTTCCCTCTTCAGGTATTAACGGCTAAACCATTACTAGCCACAGGTTGAATATTCCTTGTCTTTTACAAGTGGCCTCTTCATAAATAAAGCTGAATACTATTCTGAATGCGCCATATTTTTTCCAGTAGTGATCCTGACCCTGATTTATTCAAGTAACTTAAAATTCAGGTGAGGAGACATGAGTGAGCCACGTAACACTGAAGAAAAAACATGCTGCCAATTGAGTGCACGTAAACTCTAAGTCTTGTAAGACCTGTAGGTACAGAGAGATCTGATTGTGTTGCCCAAAATCAACACTCAGGGTTTCTAAGAAGCAAGTTCTATCCTGGGTGCTGAAGTATGCCTACACAAGTACTTCTCAAGAATAAGAATGGCCCCAATTTGAGGGCACCATTCAGTAGAAACTGGACATCATCTACTTTTATTTATTTTAGAGTGATTTATGCCTAAAGTTGTTCCTCACAAAAATGATAAAATAGCAAAGTAGTATATACAAAGAGTTATGTGACTTCCTTCAGGTATATAAAAAAAGCTACCCGAATAGAAAGTAGATAAATAAAAGAATCTTTAATATGCATTTGCTTAAAAGTCCTCTTGACCAAGGCACACATTCTTTAATTGCAACTAATAGGGACTTTTACTCATGGATTGAAACTTCCTGTAATTATATTATTTACAAACAATGTATTTTTACACATTGCATTCCATTCCATTTCAATGTAGGCATGGCACTTCAATGTCTTTGTTACACTGATTTAGAAAATCTCACTGCAGAGCAGATGGAGTTCTCAACACATGTGGTTTTATATCACAGACACTTAAAAATATAGCCTCAACACAAAGCACTCACAGAAAATTAACTCATATACGACCATTGTGTTCAGATTAACAAGCAATTCTGAAAACTAAACTGATTTTATCCATTTGTAGTTTATCAACTTAGATAGCATTTCCTGAGGATCTACTGTCAGCCCTGGGTTTTGGTTGATTTTTTTTCCCCTTATTGCCTGTATCTTACTGTCAACTTTCTTGAAAGAATTGTCTGTGTTCATAACCTTCTCACTTCCCATTTACAGCTCCATCCACTGCAGGCTTGCTTCTGGCACCACCACTTGACTGATTTTGTTCTTGTCAAGTTCTGGTAGCAAATCAAACAGTAACTTTGGAATCCTTAGCTTGTTTGACCTCCTGAGACTTAGCATTGCTGTTTATCATCCTATCTTCCTCTGGCTTCCATGGCTGCATCTCTAATCTTTTTTTCTTTTATATGTCACAGTTCAGTTTTACTGGGATTTAGTAAGTACTCAGTAAATATTTGTTGAATCAATGAATGGACGAATGTGACTTCCTGTGTCTATGAGAAGGCACAAAAAAAAGTGAATACAGGCATTTTGCCTTACTCTCACCAAATAACAAAAAAACAACAATCCCAATTTGTTGATAAGCATATTGTTTATCTTGTAATTTTCTTCTCTCACCTCTTTATTCTTGTCATTCTTAAAGCTCAATGCAAAAACCATTTCTTCTATAAACCACCCTATATTCCTGCAACGCATCAGAATTAATTCTATTTATACATATATTTAATACGATGACATGTAGTTCTATTTATATTTCTATTTACCATGCTTCAAATGGTTCATTATATAATAGCTGGTTATAGTTTTTCTCTCCATTAAGTTGGAAATACCCAAAACATAGAAACCCATATTCCTCATCGTATTGCTCTCAGATGATGTCTGACAAAAATATGTGTCCAATAACTTAGATTGAATTTCAAAGAAGGATTCCTTTAAAATACGAGATTCTAAAATATATTTATAAATCTTTTAGGCATGTCAGTTCCATTATTCAAATAATTGAAAGTGACAGTCATTTTTTTTTTTTATTTAATAGATTCAATATTCCATGGAGATTTTCAAAGTTGTAAACTTGGCAGCTGTGAACTTTACCTTTTTTAAACAAAATATTGATCTGATATTTTGTTTAGTTAAGTTACCACGTTAAATATGCCAATTTATGTGGATAAGATTTGAGGTGCTTTGTGTAAATTATATTTAAAATGTTTCATTTTGAGCACAATGTTTTATTTTTCTTCTGAACTTCACCAACTCTTTTTTTTTGGGGTGGGGCGCTCTGCGTGACTTGTGGGATCTTAGTTCCCAGACCAGGGATTGAACCCAGGCCCTTGGCAGTGACAGCATGGAGTCCTAACCATTGGGGCACCAGGGAATTCCCCATGAACTTCACCAACTCTTTAAAACACATTTTATATATATATATATTTTTTTTTTGGTACGTGGGCCTCTTACTGTTGTGGCCTCTCCCGTTGTGGAGTACAGGCTCTGGACGTGCAGGCCCAGCGACCATGGCTCACGGGCCCAGCCGCTCCGCGGCACGTGGGATCTTCCCGGACCGGGGCACGAACCCGTGTCCCCTGCATCGGCAGGCGGACTCTAAACCACTGCACCACCAGGGAAGCCCCACGTTATATTTTATTTGCTTTTACTTTCCTTAGGAATTGAGTAATACTAGAAATAGAAACAATTACACTTTTAAAAGACTTTTAAAGACTCCACATTAGTGACTGTGGTTGGGAGCAATAGGCACACTCACAGAATGGCCTGGCCCTAATGCACTTAATATTTGCCATAAAAACATTTTATTATCTTTTATGTGACTCTTCTAATCTTTTCCTACAATAATTATAGAAGGTAAATTTCCATTTAGAAAAAGTAAGTGGAAATGTTACATGTTCCTTCTTGGGTTTCCCACACATGCTAATTCATATTTCTGCAAAGTAATAAAAAGGAAATCTCTACACTAGAGTATCACATATATACTGCTGAAGATCATACGCATTTCTAATAGGTAGTACTGCCTTTTCATGAGTATACTGAAGGAAAAGAGAAGGTCTGGATTCTGGGAGGTGTTGACACATTGGACAAGCAAAGTGATAATAAGTGATTAAGGCCCGTGTGGGACTTTTGAACCATAGGTTGGGGATGCCAAGCAAAATGCTGAGGGAAAATCAATGATGTATGAATTGCCTAAATCCCTCTGCCAAACCTTAACACTTACTCCCTTTGTAAGGTCCCTTCTCTTGGAAGTGAAGCAAGAATTGAGGTAAGTCCATGGACAGTAGGGTTCAGAGTCTCTGGCTGATGAAAGAGACCAGGGAAATCTAACACCCTTAGGTCCATAATGCATGTCATCCCTTAGGGAAGAGTGAAAGGCCCTGCACTGTAACAGGTGGAGTAGCCCAGGACGAAGCACTGACTTTGAAGACACACATTCAAGTGTCAGCTCTACCCTTGTGAACGCTGAGGTCATGAATTAACTCACATAGCATATCTGGAATTTCCTAGTATACCTAGAACATATGAGCCCAAAGGATTGAATTTAATTTGAATGGCAAAACCCATAATTTTTCCATTTCCCCCTTTTTGGAAAGTGTCAGACTTACAGTGTCATCCCCAAAACAAAAGTTTTTGTTACTCATTTGTCCTGCTTATCCCTCAACACACTGTTCAGTTTCAGCCCCAATATACAGGTTTTTATTCTCTAATTAAGAAGATAACCTTATTTCCCAAATAGTGGTCTTTAATTTCTCTCCTTATAATTTCTTCAAAGATATAATTCCATAAGCTATATGAAGTCTTCCCTAAAGGACAGAGGCCTAAATCTTGACCAGTGTCAAGTCAGTACATCCTACATTGGGTTTAGCCCTAGTTGACTCAAAATTTCTTGAATGTTAAGGATCACATTTTGTCACCCAGTGTAGCATACTAGCACACTGTGAAGCACCAATGCTCCCACTAAATTATTCCTCTCCTCCCTGAGTCTACTGTTCCTTCTGATGTCTACTCACTGTGTCTGCCACCACTATTTACTAGTGATCCAAACCAGAAGCCAAAGAATCATTCTTGACTTCTTCAATCCATCTCGTCCATTTAAACACTAAGATCTAGCTATTTTACTGCCTCATCAATTTTAGAATCTTCCCTCCTTCTTCCTGCTTTAACCCTAGTCCTCTTGCTCATTATCTCTATAGAGATAGAACATAGGAAAAGCATTAGAGCTGCTCATTGGTTCTTTTCACTATTCAATTCCAGCTTTACATTCTAGCCAAAATGATCTATTTATGTGGAAGATCTAATCTTGACACTTCCTTTCCTGAAAAGCTGTATTAGTTTCTCCATTTAATAGTAGAAAAATAATTGAAATCCCAGATAATTTTTAGGGTTACTGCCTCTTGGTTCTTGTTGCCTTCCTTTTCTCCAATTTTATGCCTCAATAATACCAAGCTGATTTTAGTTCCCTGGGCACACACTATGCTATTTAACCCATCTATGCTTCTTCAAGCTTTTAACTCTTGTTTGGATTTTTTCCTTCCTGGTTTCTTCTTCTGTGTTAAACTTCTTATTCTTTGAGGCTCAGCTCAGAGAGTTTCTCCATTAAGAAAATATTTACAAATCCCTAAAATGGGCTAAGTCTGACTCCTTTGTTTTTTCATAGAATCCTGTGTTTACTGTGATTTATTACTTAGTACCCTGCATGGGCATGGTTTCTTCATCTTTCAGGGTCTCCTACAGTACCAAAAATATTTTGAAGATAAAAGATGTGTCTTTCCTAGCTCCTCTAGGTAAGAGGTGGTTAATTCTTACTACCTAGATTCTCAGAACTACCAAGGTTTCAAGTTTGTTCCTCACCTGTTTTTTCAATTCATTGGGGCATCTCAGGCCCCTCTAATAATCCATCATTTTGAAGTAAGAAAGCCAGAGTCAGTTTTTTGACACTCTCAACCAAAGAATCCTACTAATCTGTTCGTGCATTCCATTTTGTAAAATTTCATAGTATAATTATCACTGATATTTCCACAGTAGGTTCCCCTACTCCTCAGAATAAACTGTGGCTTTTACTATTTGATGCTAGCTTATACACGAAATATATTATAGATATAAATACACATGTACACATATATGTGTAAAGCTTGAGGGCTACAATGTCTCTTCCTTAATAATATAGTTCCACCCAGCAACATTTTCCTTTTAATGTAAAGTCCTGAGAGCAGAACTTTGTTTTGTTTCCTGATGTATCTCAGCACTTAGACAAGTACTTGGAACATAGTAGGTCTTCAATAATATCTGTCAAATGAGAGCATGAATGAATGAAATGAATGAATGAATAAACTAAATGATTTACTTTCTTACATAATTAAAAGTAGCAACTCTGAGCTAGAAAGATTGCATTTACCAGTACTGCTCAAGAGTAAAATTTATTCTCTGGAAGATTCTTGCTTTATAATTTTTAATTTAATAGACTAACTTAGTTTAAATTTTGATGTATTTTGCCAAGATCAGTTCTAGAGTCTGAAACGTAGGTTTTAAACTCACACTTTGACTTTTTCCTAGGCAATCTGTAACTATAACTCGCTGATAATTGGTACATGATAAAATTGGATAGAGGTTTTCATCACCTGATTCCTTCTTATATTCTCAGCTATTAGGAAAACTTGATTCAGCAGTTATTATAAATAACTTTTTAGGTAGGTTTTATTGAATATTTTGGTCCCTATACAGTGGCTTTTAAAATGTGACAGAATGTTCTTAATGGAAATGACTAATAATTAAGTGGCTTTCATGCACTTTTTGAATAGTAAAGGATTTTGTTTATTCTTTCCCAGAGTCAGAAAAGTTCAGCATCTAATTCCAGAGTGATGTAAGGTGATTATTCATTTTCATTAGTTAAGCATCACCAAAAATAAGATCTATTTAGCCTGAACAAAATGTGTATGTGTGTATATGTGATATATATATATATATCTCAAACATGGAATTATATAAGTAGATGTAAATCATAACCAGTCAAGACATGAGCAGATGCAAAGATATGAAAGCATGAAGGCAATTTTGAGAGGAAATGAGAGGAAGAAATAGTGCTATAAGTATTGTTATAATGGAACAGATTTTTCTTATAGATTTTGTATAAAAATATATCATTTGTATTCTTTTGAAACTAAAATCTCAAACATGGAATTATATAAGTAGATGTAAATCATAACCAGTCAAGACATGAGCAGATGCAAAGATATGAAAGCATGAAGGCAATTTTGAGAGGAAATGAGAGGAAGAAATAGTGCTATAAGTATTGTTATAATGGAACAGATTTTTCTTATAGATTTTGTATAAAAATATATCATTTGTATTCTTTTGAAACTAAATCTATTCACTCACCTTCATATAACCAGTCAGCAATTCCATTAAAAATAATTCCTTCTTTTCCAGAAGATGTCAGTCGCAATGAACTACTCTTTATATCAGGTTGATAGTAGATATTATTTTCAAAAATATAAATCTGGATCAGGAAACATGTAAAACAAACCAAAAAACCAAAAATATTAGGAAGCCTTTTTTTAAACTTTCATATTATAGAATAATAGCTAAAGAGCTAAGTGTTTTATTATTTGCCTGCTTTCAATTTGTTTTTATTTAATGTATTTTTTTATTGCTTTCAATTATTAATGGCTGTTTCTTTCTCTATCATATAATATCCAGTTATCATTTAGAAATTACATGGTACTAGCTATTGAAGCTTTTAAGTCCATATATTCAACAACAATGTTTCATCTACTTAATAATCTTTTTCTCATACCACAAAATTGGTTTGGGTTTGAGATAACATTCTGCAGGCTTAAGAGACTGACAACTGCACTAGATGCCATTTTAGTAACAGCAAACAACTCGAAAAACCTCAATTTGGGGTCTTTTACCAAAAAATGCATTGGTGATCAATAAAATAATCTTTAGAGAATGTCTCTGATTCTCTCCAGCTCAACTCAAAGATCCACTAATGAAAGGAAACACTGGCAAAATTCCTTCAGATTGATAAGTGGAACGCACCTCCCTATGCCTCAATCTTTCCTGGTAATTCTTTCCTAAATAGCATAGCAGTAATAATAATCTTGTGCTTGAGGATTCAAGAAAGAGTTTTAATATGAATATATTACAGAGTCTTACAAAATAATATCAACATCACCAGCAGCAACAACAATAGTCCCAATACAGGAAACAGCAGTAGAAATTAAACAGTGTCTGTCCACAAAAAACGAACTATCTTTAATAGAGATAATTCAGGATAAAATCATTTATAATTCACTTTAAAATATTTTTAATGCCAAACATTTCAAACCGTTGGTCTGTGTGATATAACTGTCACAGAGCCATGTTTCATCCACTTGTTGCGGGGAGTAGAATATTGTTCAATGAAAACCAAATTGCTATTTAGATTGACATTCTACTAAGAAGGTGAAAGATGGCCTAGTGCCCATGTGTTCCAGCACGCTATAGGATCATTGCACAAAAGCAGATAGAGCAAACACAAGAACTTCTGAAATAATTGCCTGATTAATCATGAGGTCCTAGATTTTAAACCTTGATGTGCACAATGATGAAGGCAATCTTAATATCCAGAACATTTGGTTGGTATTCTACTTTGATTCTGGTGATTTGGCAAGTACTTAACAGTGAGTGTATCTAGTTAACCATTCCACTACTACCTGTTGTTTATATTACAGCTGAGGGTGACAATAAGAATAAGAATTGTTGGGGGTGGAGAGTAAAAAAGATATAATAGGTGTTTAAACATGTGTTTATAATCAGGCAGCCTAAATTTAAAATCCAAATAACTTGGATAATTTGCTTAACCTTTCTGCAGCTTAATCCTCTCTTTTATAAGATGTGGATGTCTCACACCTACTTTAGAGATCTGATGTGAAGAATAAATGAGATGATGAATGTGGAACATGTAACACATGTGGCTATTGCTAGGAGCAGGGCTAACTTCACGCAAGATAATCTGGTTCAAAAACCTTACACTTTTTGCAGGCGCTACAGAATCTAATTCAAAACAAAACCTCTACAGCTTCGGCCAATGTGTAAATTATCCCAAACTATTGACTATTGGGTTGATTATAGTATGTCGACTATATATTAGGAATAGTTAGTAGAATAGTAATAGCAGTAGGGGTAGTACTATTAGGAGGAGAGGGGGTGGTATTAACAAATGATATTCATTGCTTTCACTTCATTTAGAAAGTTTTCAAGTGATAAGAATATAGGAAATAAACTTATTATTGAAAGTATGCAGGTCCCACTTAGGCAAAAGTTTGAGAACTATATCTCAGGTATCTTAAAACTGGATGGAAGTGTTTTTCTTTTATGACTTTCACAACCCCTCATAACTGAGAAATAATATTAGCTTTATGGTAGCCAGTTAAAGCTTAAACTTTATGTGTTTTGTATACTACCTCCTTTTGCCTTTCACAAACAGTATATGAAATAGGCACACAAAATCGGCTTTACTTGGAGGGAATCCTCTTTTTGTACCATAATCTTCTACTAGGACTTGCAAGTAAATAGAAATTCAGATCATCCACACTCATGCTACATAAGCACATGGGACTATTATCAAAAGTAAGGGTGACTTGAGACTTCCCTGATGGTCCAGTGGTTCGATCCCTGGTCAGGGAATTAAGATCCCACATCCCACAGAGCAACTAAGCCCACGCGCCACAACTACTGAGCTTGAGTGCCTCAACTAGAGAGACTGCGTGCTGCAACTACAGAGCCCACCCACCCTGGAGCCTGCACGCCACGACTAGAGAAGAGGAAAACCGCACACCACAACTAGAGAGAAGCCCACGCACCGCAACGAAAGATCCCACGTGCCTCAGTGAAGATTCCCCATGCCGCAACGAAGACCCAACACAGCCAAAAATAAATAAATAATAAATATTTAAAAAACACTAAAAAGGGTTACTTAACCCAATGTAATATTGTTCCAAATCCTCAGCTTTTTGAAGGGAACAAACTCTAAGTCAAAACAATTAATAAAACCTCCACGATTTCAGCAGATGTATAAATGGTTTTGGATACCAAAACCATTGACCAGTAATTACATTTGTATTTGAAGAACAGATTGGATGATGTTCAAACTCCACATGAAACTGACATCTGTTTCAATGTAAAAGAACAAGCAATATGGAATCAGAATTTTAATGCCATTTGCTGAAATCTGTAATATCAGGGGATATCCACAAGACCTTTTTTCTGTGGACAAAAAATTAGTGGCTGCCTTTATGAAAATATACATTTATAGCCTTTTAAACCCTTTTAAATTACCAAAGTTTTTCCTTGAATTATATTAGCTTCAAATAATAGTCACAAACTCTCACCACTACTTTAGCAATATAGGAGCTGCAAATATTCCCAGGTACTATCTTGGCACATTGATGAAATTCAGCTGGATCCAAATGGCAATGATCAAGGGCTACGACTAGATTTAAATCACATTGAAAATACGACAAACACTAATGCCATTTGTCCTAATGTTACTGATTAAACTGTCATAATATTTTTGACGCCATCAATCAATTCCTTCCATGAGCCACCTAAACAGTATAGCAAATAGAAATGGATAGCTATTTGACCACTTAATTTTTCAGCTAATAGAGCAAGCTGACTAACCAGTTTTTCAAAATCCATGGTCTTAGTACACTTACAAAATAATTCAAAATTGGTAAAGTCACAAGAAAGGCAACAGGAAGACAGCTGAGATACTATATGCGGTGACAAACTGAGAAATATGTAGTAAATGACCCAGGAAATTATTCTATCAATGTGTTAATTGATATTACTCATTACCAATGATTAAACACAATATGGGTCATTGCTGTGCAGGAGGCTTCAAGAGCCAATTTTCAACTTTCTGCCTTCTCTTCCCCTCCTGCTACTCCAGTAATGCTTAAGATGATGGATGCCCCAGCAGCCAGGATTGCTGGGTGAAGAGGTATGGTACAAACTCCTTCCCCAGCCCCAGCCAACTTGTGATGGACATATGGCAATAAATGAACGTTTGAGGTTAAAAGTCATTAGGATTATAGGTTTGAGAGCAATTACAATGTAAATTACCCTACTCTGACTGATTTAACCAGAGACAATGCCTAATACAAACTTATAAGAGCAGACTCTTATGAACTTTCAGCCAGTTTAATTGAAAAAGAACATCAGAATAGAACAGAAATATAATTGAATGTTAGATCTATTTTAGCTGAAATATTACTGAAAAGCTATTCCACCTCCACTGATTTGAGTGATTTTTATGATAATTTTAAATTAGAAAACTACAAATCATTCAAAAATCCCCATATGTTGTAATGGTGTAAGAGAATCTACAAAGTCACAGCCAAGTTGGGATAGTATTTGGGTTGCCTTCTACTGTGGCTTGCTTTCTGGGAAAAAGTTGTAATTAAGAAACTATCCCAGATAACATATATTACTGGCAGGGATGTGGTGAAAGGGGTCCTTTCCTATGTTGATTGTGAAAATATAAAATGTGATAAGCATATTGAAAAGCAATATGGCAACTGAAAACAAAACATATTCCATCTCATCAGCAATCCCAAATCTGGGACCTTGTCTTGTAAGAAAAACAAAAACAGAAAACCACCAATATGTACAGAATGATGAAGAGTGATATTTATTTCTGCAGTGTTTATGATGGCCAAAATGAAGAGACAAAGTAAAAACCTATCAAAGTGCTTGCCTGGATGGATTATGATTCATCCACATCAGGTAGTAACACTCAGGCTTTGAGAATAAATTAGTGTTACATGAGTTGACCTGGAGGTGTTTCACTGAGATATTGTCAAGTGACAAAAGGCACAAAACAAGAAAATTATTTCAACATGAATCCATTTTTGTGCACCAGACAATGACAATACTAATACAAACTTACACTAGCAGGGATCTCACCAACAGATATACATTGGAAGTTGTCTTTTTTTTTTTGCGGTACACAGGCCTCTCACTGTTGTGGCCTCTTCCGTTGCGGAGCACAGGCTCCGGACGCGTAGGCTCAGCGGCCATGGCTCGCGGCCCCAGCCGCTCCACGGCATGTGGGATCTTCGCAGACCGGGGCACGAACCCGTGTCCCCTGCATCGGCAGGCGGACTCTCAACCACTGCGCCACCAGGGAAGCCCTGAATGTTGTCTTTTGGTACTCAGCCCCACACCTGCCCCCTACGCCCCATAGTCTTCTATTACTGTGTCATCAGAAACCTGAAATCTACAATTCTAAGATTCCCTTGCAAACTAGTCTTCTCAGCTTCTTTGCTTGATGGGTTCTAGTTACTTTCTGCAAATATGAGAAAGCTGCTAGTTAGGAACTGGAAGACATTTAACCTTTGGCAGTGGCTTTTGCATGCCAGCTTCAACAATAGTGACTAAGTAGCAGTATATAT
>NW_020185327.1:4730196-4977284 GCF_003031525.2 Neophocaena asiaeorientalis asiaeorientalis
ATATAGTTTCATACCTTTCAAATCTATGCAGTTCTCATCTTTCAACCTGCCCTAATAGATGTGAACATTCAGATAACCATATCCTTGCTTCTTTTGGCTCCTGGACCACTAACCACACTCCAACTTCGTCATACTTCCTGATCCAATAGTGGCTCCAAAATTTGTGTGGAATCTTTGTCTTTTACTTTACCAGGAACAGATTTTAATTTTTAATTATTCCAACTTATCAATTTCTTAAATAATTTATATTAAACTAAATATATGTTAATAAAGTGAATTTCATGTAATATTACTTTGGAAATAAATCACACAAAAAAGATTTTGCAGTGATTTAGCATCATTATTAGATTCAGATGTTATCATTTTTCAATAAATAAGAAAATTTTATCATATGGACAGTATTAAAGCACATAATTATGTACATAATACTTTTTTATCAATAAGCCACCTTGAACTCCATCACATACATAAGACATTAAGTATTTTTTAAATAAATAAAAATGTTTGAAATATTTAAGCCATATTCCATTAATGGATATGATTCCATTGGATTTGAAGTAAAATTTTCCCTTTTAAGCAATAGGCTACATTTCAGTCTAGGAAACACTTGGAGGAATTATTCTTTAAAGACTCTAAGTGTAAACTTATAAATAAAAGGTCCTTATTTTGATTTATATAACAGATTCTTTTGGCAGCACGAAAGAATATAAGCAGACAAAAAAAATCAGAGTATTTTGACTTTACAATTAGAATGGCTGAAGTGAAAATGAGAGCCAATAATAATGTTGCCAAGGATGTAAAGCAACTGGAACTTTCATCTCTTCTGGTGGGCGAGTGAATTGGTACAATCACTTTGTAAATATACGTAACAGTTTTTACCAAAACAGAACATGTGCATAACTTTAAAACTCAGCAACTCCATCCAAGGAAATGTATATGGATATACATCCAATATATGGACATATATGGGAACCCAATATATCAAGGAACATATATGAGAATGCTCATAGCAGTGCCATTTGTAATAGTCAACAACTGTGTTGCAAGTTATGACAATAATTACCCTTGGTGGGGAATAGTGCTAGTGAAACTGAGCAGGACACCGTGGGGTCTTCCTGGGTATAAAAGCCCTTCTGTGTCCCCAGTTTCTTGTTTGTAGAAAAAGGGCTTTAGTCTCCTAGGACTTCCCTGAGTTACAAAGAACAGACTCAAGCAGTTAATAATTAGGGAAGTGAGGGAATGAAGAAACAAAGGAAAAGCAGTCAAGAAACAATCGTTTAGGGATAAAACAGAGTCCTAGTTCCTTCTTAAGGAATACACATAACAATCTGACACATATCTTTGAGTTGTTATGCAAAAACTAAGATCCCCACCCAGGTGGAAGATGGTAACTGTATGCTGACCACAAGCACATAGAACCAAGACTGGTTGGAACCAGAAGGTTGATGATTAAGGTCCCTGAAAGATCACCCTGTTACCTCACCACCAGCCAATCAGAAGAAAGTCCACAAGCTGCAACCCTCACTCCAAATGTTGTCTTTAAAAGCCCTTCCCTGAAAGCCATCAGGGAGTTTGGGTCTTTTGAGCATGAACTACCCATTCTCCTTGCTTGGCACCCTGCAAATAAATGCTGTACTTGCCTTCACCACAACCCAGTGTCAGTAGATTAGCTTTGCTGTGTGGTGGGTGAGCAGACCCAAGTTTGGTTTGGTAGCACTAGTAAAGAGCAAATCAGGGGTCTTCTGGTATATGAATGATGCTCTGTTTCTACTCTGGGCACTGTGAAAATGGGATTGTTCACAAGAATCAGCTCTGCATATTTGCTGCATTCTGTTAACTTAAAGAAAAAGGAAAAAATTATGCAGAATTTTATCAGTAATCATAATTCATTGAAAATGCTACCTTAAAGATGATCAGTATTTTACTGAAAGCCACAGTATATCATTCAACTTTATAAAAATTTTGTTTCTTTGTCAGTGTGTAATAAATTCTGAGAGCCCATTTATGTAATGCAAAGTAAAGCTATGAGCACAGTTAAATAGTTTGATTACCTCTGACATTTTAGCTTTGAATAAATCTGTCTGTGGGTTATAGAGTACTGCTTTCATTTCTCTGCAGAACCATCTCTGGGATAGAATAACTCACTCAAATCATTCATGTCACCTTTGCACTAGTACCTGACATTCTAGAGATAGAATCACTATCAGAGAACTCTCATCCCTTGACATTTGCAATTATTCATACCAGGAAACCCTTTCAAAGAGTTCTTATTCTGTAAAACCTTTATAGAACATTATGCATTCTCAAAGAAGTGAAATATATCCTTTTGCCTTAAATTTATAATTATGTAAGTCACTCCCCAATTCCAAAGCCCTTTTATCCATTTTTTTTTTTTAGGAGAAAAATGGATACCAGATAAAAGCAAGCAAACAGATAATTGAAAACCAACTCCAATCAATGAAATGTAACAACAGACTATCTCTTGGCTGTGTCATTCCCTAAACCTCATTTAGGGTAAGAGAAGACTGTATGATAAATTGATCATTTTGATAATTGAAAAATTAATCTAAAATACTTATGAGCCCCAAGAAATAAACTGCGACACACTGAAGACAATCAACATTATTATATTATTTTAAAAAAACTTTAGCTAGAGGATGGTATTGTCTAGTCATTAGGTACCCATTTCTTCCTCTACTCCACTTTCTTCTATTTCATTGTTCCTTTCACCACTCCATCCCTTGTCTTATTACCCTTTTTTCTAGTCCTTTATCATTTACCAAATAGGTATCTGGACTGTTTACATGCTAGATGCTGTGCTAAGTTTTGGAGATATAAGGACGAGATCTTACAATCTAATGCTGCATTCCAATACAAGCACACACAAATTAATGTAGATATGGTCAGTAAAGAAAAACAAAACCAATGTATGATGACATTAATTTAGCGGGACATGTTACTGCCCAATATGTGTCATAGCAGTAGAACTTGAAATGGGAAACAAGAATAAAAGCAAAAGTGTAGAAAATGGGATTTCTATCAAAGAGACATGGGATCTAATCCTGGCAGTGATCTTTGTGAGACTGATGTAGCTGCCAGTTGCAGTATCCTAATCACAGATTCCTGTGGCATTGTAATCAAATTTTCCTAAACAAATCCTATGTTCAACAATGCCTGACCCCTCCTGGCTCCTGTTCATTTTCCAGTCCTGGAATTCCAACTTTCTCATTGGTTCTGAGAGCTTTCAGAAATCTATTTAATGAATTCATTTTCGGTTGAAATGAACGTGAATCCATGTCTCTCACTTACTTCCAGGAATCCTAATTACCAGGTGACATGAGGCAGCTTAACCTTCAAAGCCTCATGGGTAAGAAAGCCCTTCACTGTCACTTATGTTGGGAGCAAGCTAAATTAACCCGTTTCTTTCCAGCTTTCATCCATCCCAGGATTAGCAAAAAGCATGGTGCATATGCAGTTTATTCTCTGATGCTAAAACAATTTGATTTTACATTTGTATTGTAACTCCTTGTATTTCAAATGGAGACTCCAAAATTTAAAAAAGAGATTCCATGACTGAGGATTGAGGGAGATTGGAAGCATAATTCTCATATGCTTATCAATGTGTCTGTGCCTAATGCTTTCCAGTTTATGGGCATGTTGATAAGAAAACAAATTGAAAAATGCAGTAGGTGGAACCAGCCTTGGCTATCTCCCATGCACATTTTACCCACAGCTCTAGACTCTTTATTCCACTTCAGGCAATTTCAAGGCATCCCTGGGCACAAATGAAAAATACAGGCTGTTTTTTTCAATACAAGAATATCCAAACATTCTTTACTGTATCCTCCCCAAATACTGGATATCAGTAAAATAATCATAAAAATCCAACTTAGTAATGAAATGTCTTATGTCCAGAACTAATTTTTTTATTCTAGTTAATGTTCTTATAAAGTTAAATTTAATTGAGCTAATGATCAACTGAGGATGAGAGTCATTTAAATTCAAGCATAACTTGAAATGCAGGACAAAAAGCACTTGAAATACTTCCTTGTTGTCTCCTTCTTCTTTTTCCCCATGTGAGAGTCTACAGAAATGATTATTCCTTGTGCTTCAGTTATCTGTCTGCTACAATGGGGTATAATTAAACCCTATCTCTGATGTATGTGTAACTGTAACACAATATACCCTAAAACCTTTTTATTTTGTTGATGAAAGAATGTAAGAGGATGTTTGAAAGAGTCATTTCTGATTTTTATTAATTCACGTTTGGTGTTTGCAGTAGTTTATTCACTGCTTCCCTCTCTTCAGTTCTCCTCACTTGCATCCACACAATAAAATGACAAAACAGACCCTTTCTGTCAGTGCTTTGACTGTGACATTGTCCAATTAAACTTTCAGCATTCCATAAAGAGTAAAGGCTAAATTCTTTACACTAAAATTCTAAGCAAATTGTACTGGTTAGGATTTATGTACTCATCCATCTACAAGGCAATCTCTGCCCTAGTAAGTCTCATCCACTTGCCATCACATAGTACAGTTTTTGTCTGTGTTTGTTTTCTTTTCTTCTTTCTTGGGGAGACACTGACACACAAAACAGAAAAAATCTACCTTGAACAGAACATAGACTTCCTTGTGAGATACCACTTTTTAAAAATGTTAATGCCAGACATTTCATATTATTTAAAGACACATATAATTATATATATTTACTACTTGAAATATTTTTGTTTCTTAATGAAGAAAGTTTAAAGATGAAAGAAGATGGCAAGCTACATGTATGGGGGCACACATGGAGGAAGGATGGTTATACGGGTCACTTATTCGTTTGCAATTTCACTATACTCCTGCTACGTACCATGTCTATGAGACAATGTTGACTGAGTCTTAGTCCCTGTAGTTGATGAATTCACAGTTTAAAATAAGAAAGATATGAAAAACAAGAATTAACAAACTACATGGTATTTGTACGACGTATTGACGCACAAAGCATTATTAGAATGTCAATAAAGACACAAGACAGCTTGAATCTGATTGAGGAATAGGAGGGTCAGAAAAGGTTTCAGATGAGGCATGACATTTTGGCTGAACTCACAAGTTCAGGTGGATTTTCCTAGGCAGAGAAAGGTAAAACAAAATTCAAGTAGAGGAAATGGCATGAGAAAAGGTGGGTTTAAATGATCAGATGTTGAAAACACACTATATAGAAAAAAGCAGAAGGAATAGGGGGAGAAATGACAAGGCAAAGAGATGTGTGTTAGAGGGTGAATGAAGCCAGACTATAGATATGAAAGATTTGTTGGAGAGCTGGAGAGAAGTGAAGGAAAAATAGGGAGATAAGAATGAGATCTTTCTTAACAATTATCCACTTACTAGTCATTCTGAAAAGCAGTTCTATTTAAAAACTGACTAGAATAATATTGGTCCATTTGTGGAGGTACAAAGATGGATAAAGTGTCTTGAAAAATTTTTAATCATGATCATATAATCTTTCATTTCATTTTGAGTAAATTTAAATAATTACCCTCTATTCTTAGAGAAGCAGGAAGTGAAATGAAATCTCAATTATCTCAATGATATTGTATTATTAACAACTAAGGTATAGGATATCTCAAACTGAACCTCCAAACACCTTTCCTATATGGGTCTCCTGATTCTACAGGTATTAATACAGTAGACAAATAATATGCCCTCTCTTAAAATGGACTTCTTTCACATTAGCCTTTGGTGGGAGGTGGGTGTATTTCCAAGTTCGATGCATATAATACTTTAATGTTAGAATAGACAAAACCAAGACTAATAGAGATAGAAAATCAATGTCTAGACAGATAGCAAGATGCTTTAATAGGAAAGTCCAAATTCATCCTCCACTGATAACTTGGCATCATAACTCTTGAAGAGATATAATATGACTGAGAAGCAAATAAACAGTATGATTCTGGGCAGGGGGAGGGGGAATATCACCAGTCCATATACATTCTTGGGTTTATAAATGGAGGATGGAATAAGACAAGGTGAAAAAAATGACGGCTTGACAAACTTTCAAAACAATGTCCCTGAATAAAAGACTTTTCCGGGAATTTCAAAGTAGTAAGAAGGAGAAGGAAGATGAAAAAGAGGAGGAGGAGAATGAGAATTGAGGAAATACACCCAGAATTTACTTCCTCAAAATCATTTAGGCTGCATAGTCTGTAAGTCTGCTGTCCAGAATCCTTCATCACAGGGTTCAAGCAAAGACGACCATCAAGCTTTGCATGGATCCCATCATTGCAGCAATTAAGTCTCCTTGCCCCAGGCTTAATGATCACTTTCCTCACACAGACTTTATCAGTGAAATCTCTCATGTCATTTATTCCTGTTTGTATCAGACATCTCCAGATTTTAACTACTGTCACTAACAACTTATCTTCCACCATGTCATCATCCCTATAATAACACTCAACACTCCCTGGCCCTTTACCCACTCAACCTTCCATGCCCTTCTACTCTATATTTGAAAACTGGCACTCCAAAACCAACCTATTTCCCTCTACTTTGTTACTTCTCTAAGGGTTCCTTCTCCCTCTTTGCCATATCTGAACCCTGGTCTCCCTTGAGGCTATCATTACCCAGGCACCCTCTCTAGTGACCGCTGCTTATTATCTCATACCTCAAGATGCTCATTGCTTCCTTTTGTTCCTTTAGAACATAATTCTTCCACCCCATTATAAAAAATCCTTTTCATATGAGGCTCATGCCAATCAGCTTTACCATTCTCTGGCTCTCAATGCAGAAAAGTAATATTCTAAAACACTAGTTATAAAAATACTAGTTCTGATAGGCATTATACGAAAAAAAAAAGTTTCATGGTCTATGGAAGGGTTCCCGAAATTATGGTGCATGAGCAAAATCTAGCCTGCCCCATGAACTAAGAATGGTTTTTGCAGACCAACATGTGTAATTAATTTGATGAGAGGGAACACTTACATGGAATCCTAATTAGGTGAAAAGTTATCCCACAAAAAAGAATCTCATTCTTCTTATTGGTAGATATGTATTATAAAACATTACACTTAATTGTTATTTTACTTTGAATTACCTCAATAGAATTTTCTGGCAACGTGTTTTTCTGCCTTGTTACATTAAAACTTACATAATACTCTTGCTTTTGCCTCTTGTCCTGCAAAACCAAAAATATTTACTATCTGGCCCTTTACAGAAAGTTTGCTGACCCTTGATTTGGGGTAAACAACTAAGAAATATTGAATTAAACAGTATTAGTTTCTTCCTTCCTCCCTTCCCTTCCTTCCTTCCTTCCTCTCTCTCTCTCTTTTCCTTCCTTTCTCCCTCCATGCCTCCCTCTCTTTCTTTCAATTCAGGTTCCTTCAAAGTTTGCTAATTTCATTTTGAAACACTGAAATCCACGATATTATATAACGTTTCCTAAATACAGTTGACCACAATTAAAAAAAAAAACCAGAACATCTTACAGGCCAAATATTCTAAAAATTTTTTAAATGCAATTTAAAGTAAGTCTTATCACCTTAAATAAAAATTAACTGGTAACTGTATCATTATTTGTATCCTTAAAGATCTATTATTTTCACAGCTTTCAAATTGCATTAACACTTCTCCAAGATATGGGTAAACTTTTTGTCAGCAAACTTCAGTAGCAATAATAAAACTCATCTTGAGAAATTAAACATCAAGGATTGACTCAAATTGATTGATTTAGAGCAAAATTTTCATATTTTTCTTAAAAACAGCATTTACAATCCACCAAATATTTAGTCACCATAACATTCTAGGCCAACCAAGCCAACACTTCTCTGTCCCAGCAGATCCCTTATTTTGTTTTTCTTCACCTTTTAGATTCTCTGATACAACAAGCCAAACATCCAGAGCAAATAAATCAGATCTTCCTTCAAAGTCTTTTCAAATAACTTTTTTCTTCTGTAAAATCTCTTTATTTTTAGGGCTTCCCTGGTGGCGCAGTGGTTGAGAGTCCGCCTGCCGATGCAGGGGACATGGGTTCATGCCCCGGTCTGGGAGGATCCCACATGCCACGGAGCGGCTGGGCCCGTGGGCCAAAATCATGATTCCAAAGAAACAAACCCACTATTTCCCTCATTTAAAAAAAAAAAAAAAGTATGCATTCGACTAGCCTTATCTGCATGTTATTGTGCTATAACTATTGTAGTTTTGTCCAAAGTATTTCTTGATTTATCATCTTCTGCTTCTAGATTTTAAATGTCTCAGCCGTTCTTTAATTTCACTCCAACAGAATTCTCTAGTGACTAACACAGCAGATTCTAAGGACAAACTTCTCATTCTTTAAAAACTCAAGTGGCTATTTTTTTTTTTATAGAAAATGTTTTCTACATTTTACTAACTAAATTCTTGAAGGTCATCACATTTGGGAGTAATAAATGCTACCAGAACTGAATTCATGCTAACTGAACTGTTTAATACATGTTTTATTAACCATATGATTAAAACTGGATGAGCTACCAAGATAATACACCTTGGTTTTAGAAATAAGACCCAAAGGAACCAAAGTCTCAAAAATTTACAATGACTTAAAAAGAAAGCATACTGATTAATTATATTCACGTTTATTAGTGGATGGCATTGCATATCTGCACATGTAGAAGAATCTTACTAATTTTAATGGCTTCTTAATATTTTAGGCACCCTAATATATTTTATTAGTCTCACAATGATGACTTAAGTTGTTTCTATTCTTTTATTCTGCTTTTTGAATTGTACATAACATTCAAGTGAATTTTCTTTTTATGTGTTTGGGTCTATGTGCAACATATCCACAGGATAAATTCTATATTTAGAATTGCTAGATATATAGTACTATATTTCTTATTGGATACATTCGTTGCCCAATAAGAATGTGTGTGTAGTTTATGTTTATTTTTGATTTCTAATTTAATACCTTTGTGGTCCAAGAACATATTCTGTTTGATTCCCATTCTTCTATACTTATTGAGGCTTGTTTTATGACCCAGTGTGAGCACTTAAAAATACCCTGTATTCTGTAATTTTTGGGTATAGTGTTCTGTAAATGTCAATTATGTCATGTTGATTGATTGTGTCAATCAAATCTTTTATATCCTCACTGATTTTCTGTACAGTTGTTCTATCTTTAACCGGAAGACAAGTGTTGAAATTACCAGCTAAAATTTTCAATTTGTCTATTTCTCTGAGTTTCTGAAATCTACTAAAGTATATATCTGCTTTCAATCTTTTCCTGGCTCTGGAGAATTATTACTTCATGTTTCTCAGAGACTATAGTTTAGGCTGTGGTCAATTCAAAATATCATAAAATATAGAGTTTCTTTTCACATGTTCAGTTTCTTTGTTGTTCTTAAGAAGGAGAGCAAGGGAAGAGCTCCTCTACCACACCATGTAAAGGATGCCCGGAGTTACTTCTGACATGAGGAATCTTGACATTAATGCAGAGCACAGTTTCTCTCAGAGAGTTCTCTTCATGCCGTTTACTAAAGAACAGTAAATCACTAGAATACTGAACTTTTCCTAATTAGAATCTTTATACCTCAGGGGTTGTGTAGCATGGGTCACATCTTACAATAAAACACTACTATAATCTTATTTTTAAAGTTTTTATTTAGACTATGACTTGACAGCACTGTAGGATAAAAGGTTAAAAGTAATAATAATAGATATGCAAAAGCTTAGCTGCAATAAAACAGAAGGAGTCTAATATCTAGAAACCTTCACTGATCATCATCTATGTTGTTACTCCATTCAAATGGTTTGTTTAGCAGGAACTGTCCAAAGTATTCAGTACATTGGATTATGTATGATCCAGATTTATAGTTTAAAAATGTGCAACCCTAGAATCTCTCGGGCTCTTACTCCACAATATATTATTTAATTCAATGTTAGGAACAGCATGAGACAAGAAGTGCTGCAGAAATTGCTATTTATGTTGGAAAACAAACAAATGGGGGAAAAGATATGGCTGTTACATTTACCTCATTATTACTAAATAACTCAAAATTGCTTAAATATAAGTTAAGGGAAATATAGGGAGTTTTATTACAGTGAGTTTTTATGGTTATTCTTTCTAGTACAAGTCTGCTAACACATTTTATATTCCTAGTTTGCTTTATTATCTTCTTACATTTGGAAATAATAGTTATAGTTTTCTGTTATTAAAAGTATAAACAAAAGAATTAAAGCATGTGATTGCATACAAGTCTATTCTATTTCTTTTCATATTGAGAGCTTCCTTATAGTCAGAGGGACGCCTTTAAATAAAGGTCCAAATCTTGCACCAGTATATAACTCCAAAACTCAACTTGCTGGTTACTTCCTCTAGGAAACTGCTCCATCACCTCAGAGAGGATTCCCCCTGCAAGATGAGGTCCATGTTGTAGGTGTTCCCAAAGGTGAGTATTCTCACCTTTAAGTCTATTTTCTGTGAATTCCTGGAATAGACATTGTGCCTTTTATACCAGTAATAAGTAACAAGTTCATAAGACCTAGTTAGAAGCTCTATGAAATTTTATATTTCATGCTGGATTAAACCAAATGAAGCACTTTAAATTAGGATAGAGACTACCACCTCCCCCCAGAAGAGATAAGTACATTTCTGATATTCCATCATTAAAACTGGTACTTTATATGACAGTATTGGTTTCCATTTGATTTTTCTAAATTTTGAATAAAACATTACAAACATAGCATAGGAAAAAGGCATTCTCAAATAGCATACAGTGAATTGATTTTCTTTTCTTGCTTTTTAATTATTATTATTATTACTAGATAGAAGCTTGGCAATATTTCTAATCACTGTCTAGATCTAAATCTAGGTCAGGGCTGGCCTTGCATCTGTCAGCATCTAAGTATCTTCCATTTGCAGATGCTGGCACAGGTTACAACATCTTCTCTAAGCAGCTTCTCTTTTATTATTTTCAATGGAAAACCCATGCCTGCTAACTCCATAGTTCAATATACAGTTATACATGCTATCAGAATTACAGAATTTGAGCTCCTGCCTTCAGAGAGTTTGTTTACAGTCCAAGGCAATCATCAAAGTCAAGTCAACACATACTTATCAAGTGACTTCTGATAAGGCCTGGGCAAAGCCTTTATTTAAAAGCAATACGAGTATAGCTAACAGTATGCAAGTTGCTCAGTTTTCTCCTTACATTGAAATAAGCAACACTTAACTGGAGGGAAATAATCTGAAATGTGTGCTTATAAAGGATAGTAATTTCATTTTCCATTTCTTTTGGAAATCTGAATTTGGTAGAAAAGTCATAAATATGCTGTTTAATAATTACAAGACACTAAGATTGATATTGCATGGCAAGGCAAATTAATTTTCTTTTAAATTGTACATTGTAATTGCATATTTTTTCTTTACACATGTACACTTATACTGTTACCATATTTTACTTATATGAGAATGTATTTCCTGTCACATTTGCCTACGTGATATACTAATGTAAATATACACCCGAATACAATGCAAATGTATCAGTCAAAATGGCTGAGGTAGTTTCAAGGTATTTTTGTTAAATCCAAACATAGTTATCCTATTATGGTTCATCAGTTATCCCCAGTCAAAATATTGATTATAGAAAACATATTAGCTTCTTGATATTGATTTTCCTGATTCCAAACTTGAAGTGAGACCCATTAGACCTTAGGTGTGTCTAATACTAGAATATAATAAGAAGGATTGCTTTTATTATTTCCTGGAACTAAAAACACAATCATTAGATTTTGTCCTGGGTAAAATGAAAAAGTAACCTTGTTTTTCATTTATCACCACTAATGAAAATAAGTGGAGTTTTTTTTTTTTTTTTTTTTGCGGTACGCGGGCCTCTCACTGTTGCGGCCTCTCCGGTTGCGGAACACAGGCTCCGGACGCGCAGGCCCAGCGGCCATGGCTCTCGGGCCCAGCCACTCCACAGCATGTGAGATCTTCCCGGACCGGGGCATGAACCCGTGTCCCCTGCATCGGCAGGTGGACTCTCAATCACTGCGCCACCGGGGAAGCCCTAAGTGGAGTTTTAAAAAAAGGTGCAAATTCATTTATAAGAGAAAAGGTCATCATGACAAACACTTGAGGATGTTATGGTATAAATTTTCTGGCAGTTTTCCTGCACCAATGTACTACCTAGGAATGAGCACCACACCACACACACCACAGTGAAGAACTGACTTGAAATAGACCTTGACTCTCAATGGCTGCTTTCTTTATTTACTTCTATGTCACCTCTGGTATGTTGGTATGCTAGGACTCTAAAGCCCAGACTTTCGTTCCAAGTGTACACGACACCAGCAGCAGGGAGTGAATGTGTGTGCGTATGACCGTGTGTGTGTAGTGGAGTACGCACATGTATATCTTATATTTGCAAATGCTTATCATGTATTTCTTGACTACATCTTAATGACAATTAAAATGATTACTTTTATACTGGAGAAAAACACAATGGCCTATGAGGCAAAATCATATTGATTTCTAGTAGGGGACATGAGATTTCGGCAACATGTTTGAAAAATGCTACCTTAAACATCTGCCTTTCAACGAAGAAGGGTTAAAGTCACCCTGGAAAAGTCAATAAAATTGTTCAAAATGTTTACATTAATTAATGAAATTAATTAGTTAAATTTTCATTAAATCTTAATGAAAACTTAAGCAGTTACACCAAAGAAATTGAAACTCTCCTAGAGGCAATGAACCATTGCTAATCACTTAAGATTTTAATACAATTTTAAGGTAAATCTCTAGTAAGTAAAAATGTAGGTGATAGGAAAGTTTGATAAATTGTATTTGGAGAATTACCTAAACATTACGTTCTTCAAAAATACAGATAATGAATGTAGAAAAGTGATTTCTCTAAACACCTAAATTGTGATAAATTAAGTAACACACTGAATATTTTTAAAGCTTTATGCCATCGGAAGAATGGGTATGGTGATTTTATTTTATCCTGAATAGACTGAAAAAGTACTAGCAATATCAAAGAAGGAGTCTACCTTATGTTAAGTGCTCTTATCACACAAAACATTAAAGAGGGCAGTAAACATCTTTTGGAGGTGATGGATGTGTTTATGCCATTGAAGGTGCTGATGGTTTCATGAGTGTATACTTATTTTCATCTCAAGTTTTATAGTCTTTTTATAGTCTTTTGTATGTATTCAATGCAAAAAACAATCTTTTGTTTTTTGTGTTTTTTTTGCGGTACGCGGGCCTCTCACTGTTGTGGCCTCTCCCGTTGCGGAGCACAGGCTCCGGACACGCAGGCTCAGCGGCCATGGCTCACGGGCCCAGCCGCTCCGCGGTATGCGAGATCTTCCCAGACCAGGGCACGAACCCGTGTCCCCTGCATCGGCAGGCGGACTCTCAACCACTGCGCCACCAGGGAGGCCCTCAATCTTTTATTTGTACTCAATAAAGTGGTTTAAATAAATTAAGAGTCTAAAATGAGATTATTTGCAAAAATTTGTAAAAACATACATATATGCATAATTTAATTTACTTGAATAAGTATTTATAAGACAATTTTTATTGTTGGACTGCAAATTTTAGATCTCAGTTTAAAACTTGATGTGTTCATCTCTTAAATATATTGTTATCTATCAAATCAGTTCTAGATTATACTAATGGCCTCTAAACCTAGCTCTCTGCCTTTGGACTCAGTTACCTACACTGTATTTTAAACTTTCCTGCCAGACCTGTCTTTTCAGGAATGATTTCTTTTCATATTATGCCATCTTCAAAACCTTCTTTGGCATCCCATTATCCATGGAAACAACTGTTAGCCTTTCATTAGTTTCTTATTAAATCTACATTTTGCCTCGTGCTAAGATGAATTTTATGAAGAAGGAAGGGGGAGGAAGCTGAGGGGAAGACAGAGGCAGGGAGAGAGAGAGAGATAAAAGGAGAGAGAGAGAAAGAGAGAGAGAGAAGAGAGGGACATTTAGCATATTCTTTCTTCTGTCTGCTCTGGAAAAGACTACAGTTTAGTGGTGGAAGACAGCAATGTAAATAAATAATATAAAATACTGTAAAAATTTGAAATAAAATAGAACAATATTAGAATCTTGAGAAGTAAGCAATTCACTTAGATGTAGAAAAGCTGGAAAAATTACCAGAGAAGAGGAGGGAAAGTATTTGACAAAGAGTTCTGACGAAAAGAAAACAACGGGTATAGAAAGGGGAATCACTCGGAGCACAAAGCAGCCCTGTGTCACCCTCTGGAAATTACAGAGTTTGGTCCAGGTAGAAAAACATCTGTGCTTTGTTCTGCGATGAAGTGTCAGGAGCCAGATGATGTGACAACTTAGTCACATCTTGTGTGTCACATCAATGACATTGTGTGTCATCTCAGTGACATTTCATAACCTTGTGGGAATTGCTAAGGATCTGCATTGCTAACCATATCTCTGCAGGTGTGAATTAGAATGGCTAGCAATTGAAGAAGGGACGTTAGAAAATAAGCTGCAAAAATTTTTAGGGGAAAGATGATGAAATTCTGAATTAATTATGTTATTACATGAAAGGACAAGTGGGAATCAAATTAATAGCTGTCATTTATTGAGTGCTTACTATGCTGTGATGGCTAATTTTATGTGTAAATTTGGCTGAGTTATGGTGCCTGACTGTTTGGTCAAATACTAGTCTGGCTGTGAAAGCAGTTTGCAGATATGATTAACATTTACAATCAGTTCATTTTAAGTAAGGAATAATGTGGTTGGTCTTTATCCAATGAGTTGAAGGCCTCAGGACTGCAGCTCAAGACTGTGATATTAAATCTTCCAGCCAGCCAGACAGCACCCATAATTGTTTGAGTTCTCTCTCTGAATACACATATACATATATAGCTATATACACTGTTAATACTGTTTACTGGAAAACCTTGACTTGTGCACATTACCTATCTCATTTAAACCTCAAGCAAAACTGGGAGTAGTTATGATTTTCTTTCATTTTTAAAATGAGCAAGTTTAAGCTTAAAGCTTTCAACCTTCCATAAGTTACAAAACAAAAAACAGAATCTGAGCTTGAATTGAGTTTTTTCTGATTCTAGAGAGTGTATTTTAATCAGTGAAATGTTTTTTCCTTCTTATGCTCAGACTTCATCTGACTTTTAGAAGCTTTCGATTCTTACGGTAAAATTATAGATGAGGTATATTTAACTTTTATATATGAATTTACATGAATTCATATAATTATATGACTTTTCAAATGTTCTACAATGAGTGATTTTAACTTTTATAAGATGAAGTTATTTTGGAAAGAAAAAGGCTACGCCCTCTTAAACCAGAATTCTTTTCAACTGAATGACTAACATATTTCTTCCTGCTTCAGTATCCACCATTTCTTTTTATAAAACATTTGCTACAGCTGAAGTGGTCTACTCACTGCCTTCTCTAAATAATACATGCTGTATTGTGTCAGGTTTTTTTCCCACAAAGTTGGCCACAACCAAACTGTTTTCCCCTACACCTAGTGTTACTAAAAAATTCTCCATCCTTTGAATTCTAACTCAGACCCTCTTTATCTATAAATTATGCCCAATCTCTTATCTTTCTTCTCTATAGCCAAGGATTTATTTTACAGCAAATAAAATTAGGGAGTGAGAATTAAGGATGAAGAAATCAATTGTTCTTAGTTTATAAACACTACAGGACTCTGATTAATTTAATGCAAAACTAAAGTATTGCAGTGGCTCATCTCTGGTATAATCATATCGCTGACTTTTGCTGGTGGCTTCGAATAGTGACAAAGCCTGTCATATTCACATGAAATGGACCGTTAGCCATTTGCAGAGACACACCCTTTAATTATATTGAATTTATGTTTACTTAAACAAAAAATAACCTCAACAAGAATGGAACTTATCCCAAAATTTTCCCAAATGACTTTGGAAAATGCCATTACAAAGAACTTAGGCTTATTTCTCAAAAAAACTAGTAACACCAAAATTCCTGAAGAAGTTAAAATTCAAGTGACACATTTTTTAAAATCTTTTAAAACAGTAAAAATAAACACCTCTAAAATACTATATGCTAGATACTTTTCAAAATGCTTTGTATTTATACATTAAATACCAGAATCGCATTATTAGTAAAGCACTGTTATTGTCACCATTTTAAAGATAAGAAAACTAAGGCATGTAGAGATTAATAGTCTCAAAATCAACAGCTAGTAAGTAATGGATGAGGATTCAATCACCTGCAAAATGACCCCCATGAGAGGATCTATGATTTTTGTAAATTTTTAGTATTTTTATGATTTTCTCAAATATATTAAAGAATAAGGAATCAATAACAAATACGAATCATTAAAGAAAATGCATACAACTAATACTACTTCCTTTAGGGTATAAAACTTATTTTGGCACAGGTGTAGGTTGCTCTCAGGCTTGGAGAAAAAGAGTCATTTAAAACTAATCAAAGTTTTATACATTTTTCCTAAGGACTCTCCAGTGACACGAACATGAAGTTATCTGGGGTTTCTGTGTTCTAACATTTTGTGTGTTTAGAATTTGCCTCTGGCCTAATGGACCAGCTGTCTTGTTGACAGCAGCAGAGTGAAGCAGTAGGACTACAGCGTCTGCCCACTTCCTGGTGCCCACTCACCACTGTCCATCAATACACTGATCCTTGACTTCTCTGAATCAGACCTGCATCTTCATATCTAGCATGTCTTAGGCAGCTTCTGCTGCCACTCTTCAGGAATATCATAATGGAATGGATCTAGAGACAGCCCTACATAGGTATATTAAACACATTGTTTTAAATGTCTAAAATAGACACAGGATAAATGCAAATATACTGTCTATAATCTATGGTATTTGAACCACTGCAATATTTTTTCATTTTAAATTACTGGCTTGTTTTCTTCATAATAATTTAATCAATTATTCAACCATTTAGTGTGGATAAGGCAGTGAATACACTGTGTTATACAGGATTTCTTTATAAAATGTAACCATAAAGATGTACAAGAAGCTTCAGGTCTAATGTCTGGCAACTTTGTATATGTTTCTCTCAATGTTATTGGTAAACCTTTAAGGTTTAAATAATCCCAGTTAAATATAGAATATAATATTTAGAATTATATAGAATGTAATATGAGGGAGGTCAGAAAGCACAGTCAAATGCTTTCATTTTACTACTGATGAAAATGAGGTGCCGAGAGGAAAAATGATTTGGCCAAAGTCACATAACCAACCACTGGCCGAGACTCTATCTCAGGTATATTCACGTCCAGAATATTTCAGGGTCCAGAAGTTTTTTAATGAAAAGATGCACTGTTTAGTTATAGTACATTATTCCACAGCCTTATTGTGATGTGAAATACCTGTTTCATCAATTAGCTTAAGAAAGTATTTCTTAGATTTATAAAATGGAATAAAACTAATAATATGCACTTTGTTAAGGAAAATATTTATATTTCCTAAATTATCATAATGAAATGATGGTCATGGGAAATTAAAAAACATACCTCAACCCACTCAGCTGTTACTGAAGCAGCAATTCTCAGTAAATACAAGCAAACAAACAAAACTAGAGGATCCTAACTTCTGTTAAAGGTTAGGGTTAGGGTTGGTTGATCAGAATTATTAAAGGCAAATAAGATGAACATATTGATAAGAATATGAAGAATTTCAATTTACTAAAAGACGTATTTAACATTTAACCCCCCTCATTCTTAAAAGCACAGTTCAAATTATATAATGTAAAACCTACAGAACACTAAAGAAAAAGACCATATATCCACCATCACTACTAAGGAGTTAAAGTCTTATTTACTTTAACTTATTTAACTTTAATTTATGTATTATGTAAAACATAATTATGTATTAAGATAGACCCAATAGGCACATATAAAACACTGTACCTATCGCAGGGAAAACATTTATAAAAGTTTACATTAAGCCATTAGGCCATCATTTTCTAAGTGACTATTACAAAGATCTGTTTTTGAACTTTACAAATTAGCTTCAAAACCAATTTCACATGTTTGTAAATTTAAAAACAAACATCAAAATAACACACCTGAAATAAAAATATGCAGTAAATTTTTTAAAATATTCTAACTAAATACTATTAAGAGTATTACTATCAAATTGTTGGATGAAGATTAAGCGTCATTTAAAGAAAATTCTATAGTCTTCCATGTTTTATTGGAACAGAAAAAGAGGACACTAACATTATACTAGAAAGGATCAAATAAATTTAAAATTTGGCTTTTTGAGAAGACAAATATGAAATTTATAAATATCAACCAAAGTTGATCATGAAAATAAAGTACTTACAAATAATATTAGGAAACAAGAAAAAATACAGCAACACATGCTAAGATTAAAAGAACACTAAGAAGTTATAAAAATATTATGCTGGGGCTTCCCTGGTGGCGCAGTGGTTGAGAGTCCACCTGCCGATGCGGGGGACGCGGGTTCGTGCCCCGATCCGGGAGGATCCCACATGCCGCGGAGCGGCTGGGCCCGTGAGCCATGGCCGCTGAGCCTGCGCGTCCGGAGCCTGTGCTCCGCAACGGGAGTGGCCACAGCAGTGAGAGGCCCGCGTACCGCAAAAAAAACAAAAAAACAAAAAAAATATTATGCTAAAAATTTGAAAATTTAGGTGAAATGGACTTTTAGAAATGCATAAATTACCAAAACTTATTCAAAAATAAATCTAAACCTTACTGTTACAATCATAATAGAATACATTTTTAAAAATCTTCCCAGAAAAAAAGAAACTACCTCACCATAACTAGGCACATTCATAGGGTAGCTAGTGCAAGAAGAATTTAATAAATTAGAAAGCAGAAAAATTGGAATGGAAGAAGCAGTAATTAACAAACAATAGTCTGGAAAAACTAGGTGTTCGTGAGGATATGGAACAAAGGGGATTCTCACATTGTTGCTAGTAAGCATACAAACACACAAACAATTTAGAAATCAGTTTGGCCATGTGTAGTACTTTTGAGCATGCTCAAGCCATACAAGCAAGCAATACCACTTCCTGAGCAATTTTCCCTTAAAGTCTATATCCAGGCACCCATGAGACACAAGAATATTGTGAAGCTCAAACTGCTTTTATACATCAATCACTCTCTTTTTGAGTTTGTGATAATTCCAAAATATATGAGAAAAAAGTCTTAAGAGAACATTGTCAAGTGTAGACTTCCATCTTAAATTTTTGCCATGAACAGTGCTTTAAGAATAAATAAAACATGATGTAATAGAAATTTTACAGAACTAGGCCCTAGTATTCTTGGATCTCTTCTGGGTTTTATTATTAACTAGCAGTTTAATGACACATTATAAACTTTTTTCTTTTTAATTAGTTGATAACATTATACTGGTACTATTTGATATATTCTTAAATTAAAATACTAGATAAAAGATATTAAGGTAAATTAAAATCATCCAGTATAATAGGACAATTTTTACGAGTGGCTTCTGTAAGTATTTTCCATAGGGCCCTGGCTGACAGTACTCAGTGCATACCAATGCCTGTGCTTACCAGCTGCTGCCCTTGGACGCCCCAGGCCGCGTACTGCAAGACGGAGTCCTCTACTTCTGGAGGATTTAACTCCCAAACTTCCCTTGAAAAAAGGTAAATATTTTTACATGAACAAATTAACACCTACATCAACAATTTAGTTGGACAGTTGCTCATGGAAACCAGAAAATCAAAGAACTTACCTAGTGTGTATATTGTAAATCACATATGAAGCAGTATACGAATAATGAAAAATCTGAAAAAAAAAAGAAGCATTATGGACCCTAGTTTGGAATAAAGGCTCCATCTTAATGGGTATATATGTTTTTGATAAAATCCAGGAAATCTAAAATTGGTTTTAGAGAGAATTCAAAATGTGAAATATTCTAGTTCTGGAGTTTATTACCCTTTCTGAGCCTTACTGTAATAACCTCCTAATCCTTCTTTCTACCATCAATCTCATTCCTTATTCAGTCCACACTCTATATTTAGTATGATTCTGAATATTTTGCTAACTTGTTTAAAATATTCAGTGATTCCTCACTGCCTATAAAATAAAGTTCAAACCACTTCAGTGATATTCAAGGGTTTTGGTATTTTGGGTCCTACACGTTTTCCCACCCTTAACATCCACTACTTCTTTTCACCTAGTCTATACTTCAATTACCTTAAACAAATTCCTTCTGTATATCCTGAGTAACCTGACCATCTCTCTCTCTCTCTCTCTCTCTCTCTCTCTTTTTTATCTTTTTTTTAGGACATCCTACCCTCACTCAGGTGAAAATTTCCCCTCCTTCCATTATAGCCTCTGCATAGCCTTCAATAGAAATCTGTCTCACAGTTTACTTTCAACTCTTAGGACAATTCTCACCCTGTAACGTAAGTTAGATAAATATTTTAAGTACTTGTTTCTTTTTCCCACTAAAATGTTGTCAGGTCCAGGTGCGTATTGCCTTTGCATCCTCCACATTACCTTATATGGTGTCATGTTTGCATGCAACATGCAATCAATATTTGTTGAGTAATGATTCTGATGGGGAAAAACTCTTGCAGCTTAAAGTGTTTGTGGAGACAAAATGGGGTAACACCCCAATCACTTCATAGAAATAGTTGAAAAGTTTGTGTTAAGTAGTTGGTTGCAAGTATGTATCTTCAAGAGACTTTAGTGCCATCTTATAAAGAGCCTTGTTTCTTTTTAAAGGGCATCTTCCCAAGGATCACAGCATCCATGATGGGATGACATTAAGGAACATAGTGGATGATGCAAAGATATCCCTATATTTTGGTTCTTACTAATTAAAGATGGTGGAATAGTAGAATACAGAGGAATGAGGAAAATTGCAAAAGACGGGTTAGGGAAAGAGATGATAAGTATGTGATATTTCAATGAAATTCTTTTTCTCTAAGCTATGTGGATGGATCTAGTGAAGAAAATTTTTTCCATCTAGCTATATTAAGTTATTATTTGCAAGATTTACAGAACTTATGTTGATACTTCCATTTTTCAGCATACAAGTATAAAAGTTTCTTTTATTCCTGTAGTGGATGTACGTTGCACAAATATAATACTGTCAATTGAAACTCCCTAGAAGTCAAATTGTTACTTCTCACTGCAATAGCTTCAATTAAACATGGCTGGCCACATATTCTGTAAAGCAATACTAGTGTTCTCTCTTTGCATTGAAATTACAATCCTTCCCCCATTTGTTATAATATTGTGTTTTACAATGAAGCTTTATTCCTCCATTTCTTTTGGAATAACTGAGAATCTGAGATTGCCTTCACTATAGAGTCATAGAAGTGAAAATAACTTTTCCTGGTGTCTATTTTGGCTTTCATATTGTGTTCTATAAAATTCCATATTTGACTACAAATTTTAAATCTCGAATTTACTACTACTATAGCTGACAAAGAGGTGAGAAATGTGACCACCTCTATAAACATTTTTTTTCAACTCAGAAAGTTCTGCTGCCAAAGCAAACTGCCAAGTGAGCACTTGGTCTTCAAAGCAGACAAATGTATCAATGACGTTATGGGTGAAAAGAAACTATTCATCCCATCTGTTAACCACCTAACACACTGTACCTGAATTCTAGGCTCACATCCATCTTGAGAGTTCCTGTGTACTACTGTTTTAGTCAAAGCAAGTCAAAATAACCACTGAGACAAAACTGGATGGATATAACCATTGAATGTTGGTCTCTATCATATTTATATAATACAGAATTATAGAGGTTGCTGGCTCTTCTCGATGTAAGAATCCAAAGAACTTCGACGGTCTCCCAATGATGGGATTTAGAGAGAGGGATATATAAATCCACTTTCTGCTTTGTAGTTCTTAGCCTAATACAGCATTTGTTTCTCTCAGCTGGTATGCTGAGATGGAAGATCACAATAAAGAATTTAACCTCACAGATACAGAGAACAAACTAGTGGTTGCCAGAGGGAGGAGGGTCAGAGATGAAAAAAACAGGTGAAAGGGATTAAGAGGTACAAACTTCCAGTTATAAAATAAGTCACAGGGACATAATGTATAGCACAGGGAATATAGTTAATAATATTGTATGTGCATAAACTATAAAAATATTAAATCGTTATGTCATATACCCGAAACTAACATAATATTGCAAGTCAACTATACTTTAATTAAAAAAAAGTTAATCCTGCCTAACCTGCAAACACACCGCAAACAAGTTGCAGAGATTTAGCCTCAACTATAGGTTCCCTACAAAGCCAGCAGCTTGCCATTTACAGGTAATTAGAACCTAGCCCTTTTTTCTTAGCTTAGAACTCTTTCCACCAAAATCCACTGCCCTTGGTGTGTGTGTGTGTGTGTGTGTGTGTGTGTGTGTGTGTGTGTGAGTGTGTGTACTCCCAGAAGATCTCAAATACTTTGTAGTTTTCCATAATTAAAATTGCATTATATGTCCACCACAGAATGTAAAGAGTGTAAGATAGGAGAGACTTTCAACAGAGTTAGAGGTAGACATTTCTTTATGTTTGTTTGCATAGTGTTGCAGAGATTCTGAAAGGGGGAGTTTTCAAGTAGAATTAGACTTAGCTTTACTGAACATCTGTATTGAAGCACATTGGGCTACATTCAGTCTGTGTTAATCTGCATCTTTCTCTTTCCTTCCTTGAATAACATTTCTATTCTTTTTTAACACTCCTCATTTCCTTTTATCCTATGTTCCTCTTCTACATTGGCCAGGTAGGTCTTGTTTTACGATGAGAGGATAAAATTGGAGTCCCTGATGTCAGAAACAGTTTTTTTCCTATAATGATTGGCTGTTGCATAGTGAGCGCCGAACTGAACATTTGATGAGATCCTTGGGGGCAGAGACATTTCACAGTCAAAAATTACATATTCATCCCATCTCTGCAAATGATGTTCCACTGCTTGTTACAGAGCGTGAATAGTTATAGCAAAGGTGGTGGGTGTGGGGTAAAATTGAGATATACTATGTAAAAACGTGATCAGTGCTTACTCCTGGAAGCTGGACTTGAGATGACATTCAGTCTCATGATGCCAAAATGTATTGGGAGGTACAGAAGGCATCATAAGATCCTGCAAACCAATCTGATCCCCACCACCTCTACCTTACTTGAGGACCCTATAAGAGGCTGATTGCTAAATATTAATCACCATGAGTGGTATAACTAATTATCATTGTTTGCTATAGTTATGCTCTATAAGTCATCGTAAACACTGAATTAGCAAATACTGAATGATTGCTCCTGGGAGAAATACAGGGTTAGGTTCCTGTGGGTCTCTGGTTACATTTTCATCGACCAATCAATACATACCATCTTTTCACGTGTTTTTTTACGTGAAGACACTGTATCTAACACTAAATATTGTTGATTCATTAGCACTGAGCTCGTGGCCAACAGTACTGTAACTCATGCCTGAATGAAGCTTACCTAACACATGTACTTTCTCTGTAAAGCACATCACGGTCTTCCTTCACCTAATAACACTGGACAGCACTTCAGCACTGTGCTTGGGAATATTTTAAACAGCAAAATCATCAACAAAAAGCACAAACATTTTTGAAAAAATAGCACTAAAAGACCATGAAAAGGACGCTAATTTACAGTATGAAAGCTGGAACAAGAAGACCTTGCATCACCTTTTTTGATCTCAGCTGGGAAAGTGTGCATCAGGCAACGCAGATGCTCTGCTGTTCTGAACATGTTTGTGAATGACTGAGAACATGCAGCAAGTACGGATCTTGAAGTTACAAATACAATTTAGAAAATAGGTATGTTTGCAATTCCAGAATCTTTAAAAAACGAAGACTACCTGTACACGTAACACAGACATAGCATGAGATATTACTGGAAGAAAGAAAGAAAAAAAAAAGCAGGCATATTGAAGGAAGGCCTGCCAGAACTTAAACACAAGAAACATACAGAAGTTACCCATAGTGGTGGTGTTCATGTTCTGCAAATGAAAACTAGCTACATCCAGTTATCAAATGTCTGTTAAGTAATCTTTTTGACACCGGCACTACACTAGGTACCATTTCAAAAAAAAAATTATTATGGGGATAGAACTCATTTTAAAAATAGAGTAAAATACAAAAGAGTATCAATTGATAATTTTTATTTACTCCTATATGTTGTCTGTCAGTATATAAACATGTGTTGAATACTAATTATATGCAAGCTTCTAAGTTAAGTACCTTGCCAAATGCAAAGACTGTAATAAACATGAACCCTGCCCCCAAAGAGTTCTTGACCCATTTGGGGTGACAAAGTTAGGAAATATTATATTAGTATAAAGGGCTCCAGTTGCAGGTCTTGGTTAAATTAGAACTTGCAGATTATAAACCATAAGCTTTCCAAGAAGCAATTTGTAATCTGTTTCAAGCCTGCAATCATAGGGAAGATAACAGTTGACTTTGGCATTGAAGGAACTAATATAATTATTGAATTGAGTATTTACTATATACTGGACTCTGCTGAGTGCTCAACATATATCATTTATGTTTAAATCGACCTCAGGAAGTAGAAACTGTAATTCATAATTCATGTGATAGGCTCTGGAAGCACTGAAAGTTTAAGCAGGAGACAGAGCCACAATTTGAGCCTACGTCTGTCTGATTACAACCCATATTATGACTTAATCTCTCTGTACTCTCTCTCTCTCAGGGAGCTGGGACGGGAAGCATGACTCCAGCTTTGCAAAAGATTTATTTCTGAAAGACCTTTAAAGATACCACCGAAAGATTTATGGACACGAGTAGGCATGAATTAATTGTGATTATCACAGTTAAGAGATTTCATTGAAAGATGATCTAATATATCAAATTAAAAATGTAAATCCCCTTCTCCTTTAGCTTTTTCACATTTTCTTGGAATATCATTTATTGCCTAAGACATCTATGGGGATTCACGTCAAGGAGAGTTACACTTACAAGAAAAAAGAACAGGGTGCCTTAGTAATTTACGCTTAAAACGCTTAAACGCTTTAATTTAATTTAAACGCTTAAATCTCTGGGTGCCGAACTTTTCTGCACTGCAGTTAAACTGCCGAATTGGAATAAATAGCATACTTTTTCATGGCCTTGAGGATATTTAAAATAGGATTATGGATTTGCCATTGACTCAAACAGTTAGGAAAACTAAACTATGAGGAAGCAGGTCTCTGAATAAATAGTATTTATGAAAAAATGGCAGTGAGAGAAAAGACAATGTAGACAAAAGGGTGTTTGTTTCTCTTGGAAGTAAGTGGTATAATGATGCCAAGTTTGTTCTAGGATAATGGAATACCTTTCACGGTGAGTAAGTAGTGGTTCTGTTGTTGGACATTTTTATCTTTATTATGCAATGAAAAACTAGACCATCAGGTAGGATACTCTAATGTAGTAAATATGGTTCACAAAATTACAAGATGCAGCTCTACAAAAATCCTTTTAAGACATTGTATTAAAAAAGGTTTTGTGAACATTGTGAACAACAGGTATTGGTAGAAAGGGAAAATAAATATGGGAGGGAATTTAAGGTATAAGTAATATTTGTCAATATTTTAGTCTACTTTCTTTAATCTTTAAGATTGACATATACACACTACTATATATATATAATATAGATAACTAATAAGAACCTACTGTATATCTGCAATATCTTTTTGGATCTTTCTCCTAGAGTTATGAAAATAAAAACAAAAATAAACAAATGGGACCTAATTAAACTTAAAAGCTTTTGCACAGTAAAGGAAACCATAAACAACACAAAAAGACAACCCACAGAATGGGAGGAAATATTTGCCAACGAAGTGACCAACAAGGGTTTAATCTCCAAAATATACAAACAGCTCATGCAGATCAATGTCAAAGAAACAATTCAATCAATAAATGGGTGGAAGATCTAAATAAATAGACATTTCTCCAAAGAAGACATACAGATGGCCAAAAAACACATAAAAAGATGTTCAACACCACTCAGAAAAATGCAAATCAAAACCCCAAGATATCACCTCACACAAGTCAGAATGGCCATCATTAAAAGTCTACAAACAATAAATGCTGGAGAGGGTATGGAGAAAAGGGAACCCTCCTATGCTGTTGGTGGGAATGTAAATTGATACAGCCACTATGGAGAACAGTATGGAGGTTCCTTAAAAAACTAAAAACAGAACTACCATATGATCCAGCAATCCCACTACTGGGCATAGATCCAGAGAAAACCAACATCCAAAAAGATACACGCATTGACAAAGGAATGGATAAAGAAGATGTGGTACATTTCTACAATGGAATACTACTCAGCCATAAATAAAGAATGAAATGATGCCATCTGCAACAACATGGATGGACCTAGAGATTATCATACTAAGTGAAGTAAGTCAGATAGAGAAAGACAAATATCATATGATATCACTCATATGTGGAATCTAATTTTGAAAAATGATACAAATGAACTTACTTACAAAACAGACTCACAGATTTCAAAAACAAATTTATGGTTACCAAAGAGGAAACATGGTGGGGAGAGATAAATTAGGAGCTGGGGATTAACGTATATATGCTACTACAGATAAAATAGATAACCAACAAGGACCGACTGTATAGCACAGGGGACTCTACTCAATATTCTATAATAACCTATATGGGTAAAGAATCTGAAAAAGAATGAATATATGTATATCTATAACTGAATCACTTTGCTGTACACCTGAAACTAACACAACACTGTAAATCAACTCTACTCCAATAAAATTTAAAAAAAAATAAAGGATGGGAAGTTACTGAAGGTGTTAATGGAGAAGAACTCTTATTAAAGGTAACGGTTGTAGGTTGAAAATATTTGAGAATAACTAACCCCAGGATAAAAATATACACAGACATCCATAAAAAATTAGTGTGCTTTTATACGCTGCTTATGAAAAATGACCTGAATTCTAAGCTGATAGGAAATATTTATTTTTCAAAGGAAACAGAAATTGAGACAAAACTTTACAGAACAATTACTCTAATGGTGACAATAATATCTGAAGAAAGTTGTCATCCCACATAGCAAAGGTAATGCTCCACTGACCTTCAACATAAAATCCCTCTGACCCCTCTATTTGTAAGATTTCTGATGTCATGAAAATCAAATATATAAAGAATTGACTTTCAATCTCAATCACTTCATGTGTATTCATCTGGACTGGCAAGTGGCCCATGCCAATCTGATTATTACTAAGAGCAGAACTTTCTTCCCGAAGGGGCCAAATCTTTAGCCCTGAAGGTCAACCAAACCAACTGAGCCTTGAAAATGCCACACAGATCATCCAGAAACCATCAGGTAGTGTAGGTACCGGAGCCTAAGGTTCAAAAACAGACCTTTTCTCCCTCTTAGAAAGCTACATGCTGTAAGTATATAATACTTGCAAAAGGGAGATAGTACATATGATTTATACCAAAAATCAGAAGATCAGGGAAAACTGTAAAAAAATGAACTATGTGGGTCTGTTTTCTTCACTTCTGTGCCCACTTTTGCTTGATTCTAGAAGCCCAGTGTTGCACTTTGACTAATTAGTATCTTAATAATCCAAATTATCCTTCCCTTCTCCCCTTTAAAAAAAATGTATTGTGATATTCTTTAAACTTTCTGAATCATGAAAATCATTAGAAGAATTTTGTAAAATTATGAATTCCAGGAAATCACCTAGGAGAGACCTTGAAATCTGCATTTTACTGTGTGCCTGCAGTCATCCTTTTTGTCAGGCAGGTTTGGGAAATGCTGTTTTGCTCTATGAAAATTCCCATTGTTTACAGCCAAGGTGACTGAATAGAAAAACTAGAGGCTGTAGAAGTTTCATTATAAAACATGAATAAAGGGCTTCAGAGTCAATGTTCTTCCCTAATGTGAAATCAATCATCCTGTTCACTTTAGACTACCTTAAAGAAGTTATTCTTATAAGCAAATGTAGAAAGTTTTAAAATCACCTCCCAATGCTGCATTGTGAGCAGAATCTCTTGATAGAAGTACACAGGTATCAAATACCATTCCTGGTTCAAAGAAAGAAGCAGCCAGGATCAGGGTAATAAATACTTGACAGCAGGTATTACACACTGAGCTGTGTAAGGAAAATGACCCCTTTAAGTAACACTGAGGAAGGTGCTGTATTTTCCTTAACTTAAGAATTCTTCCTCATTGAGGCTTTGAACTTCTGAATTAGATATAAGAGCCCACATGTGAGAAAACAATCACAGTTTGACTAGGATTATGAGAATATAGCATGGGGAATTCAAGAAAGTATCAGAAGATATTGGACAAGTAGATGACAAAAAATTGGACAAAAGAAATATAATTTTCTCAATGACATGATTAAGGGGACTGATGTGCTATTGGAATTTATGCTCAGCAGCCTACTACATTTAAATTCTAGTGAGCTGCATTTTGGACAGGGGGAGCTTTAGGTCCCATATCTGGAAAATAAGAATGATAATGCGACCTACCTCGTAGGTTTGCTGTGTAGATTAACTGAGATAATGGTTGTGAAGTCCTTAGTATACCTTAAGTATCCAATAACCATTATTATTATCGTTGTTGTTGCTGCTGTTGTTGTTATTAGTAGGACATCATGCTTAAAATAATTATATGATTAATTATTTAGAACCTTTATTACACATTGCCAATTAACTTAGTCATTGTAAACTACATTTTTTAAAATAAATTTATTTTCATTTACTTATTTATCTTTGGCTGCATTGGGTCTTCGCTGCTGTGAGCGGGCTTTCTCTAGTTGCGGAGAGCGGGGGTTACTCTTCGTTGCGGTTTGTGGGCTTCTCATTGCAGTGGCTTCTCTTGTTGTGGAGCACGGGCTCTAGGTGTGCAGGCTTCAGTAGTTGCGGCTCGCGGGCTCTAGAGTGCAGGCTCAGTAGTTGTGGCACACGGACTTAGTTGCTCTGTGGCATGTGGGATCTTCCCAACCAGGGCTCGAACCTATGTCCCCTGCATTGGCAGGTAGATTCTTAAACACTGCACCAGGAGTCCATACATTGTTTTTTAATTATACAGTTTTCAGGTAAGTCAACTATCTAGATAGTCTTAGACACATTTTTACTCCTTAAACTCTTACAATATTATGGTAGTTGGAAGAGATCAGAATGATGGAGTGGGATGATGTGGAACTCACCTCAACGCATCAAAAATACATCTACCTATGGAACCATTCTCACTGAAAACTAACTGGAGACTGGCAGAAAGACTCCTATACACCCAGGTTGTAAGAAGGATCCACACACAGTCTGGGAGGAAGGGAAGAGGAGCAATCAGGGTGAGGCCTGTGCTCCTGCAAGGGGACACAGAAGAGGAGGGTGACATGAGCAGGAGGGCTGTAAAAAATCTAGACTTCACTTGTGAAGAGCAAGTGCACACCTGCTTACTCCCAAAACCAGGGGGAGAAAGCAGGCTGAAATAGTACAGGACTCTGGCAGGCTTCCTGCAACTACCCTGGTGCACACCCCAGCCTGAGTAGAGCACCACTCTGGTCCTGGTTGCTTCACAATGCAGCTCCACACTAGGATGAGGGATGCAAGGGTAAGGGGACTGCTCAGTTGTGAGGGACAGAGCCAGCTCAGAAACAGAACAGCATCTGAATAAGGTGTGGACAGCCATTACTAGCAGTTACTGAAGCAGCCCATCAGAAGCAGCAGGGAACTCTGACTAGGGGCAGAACTGCTACAGTCCATGCCCACACCCATGCCAAGGGTCTGCTCCAGGCCCTCTTGCTACAGCACTAATCCCCTCTGGGGCAAATGTGCCAGTGCTGGAAGAGGGGAGAGCACACACTTAGAGGGAACAGAACCAGACTGACCTGCCCCTCAGGGCTTCTGCTCCAGCAACTTGGGACCCAACCCTGCCCCTGATAGAGCAGTGATGGCCACGGAGCATAGGGGAGGCCCCAACTCACACCTGGCTCTGGATCTAGCTCCTCCATCTCAGGCCCCACCTCCTACCAAGGTGATAGCACACCTTGGGTTAAAACATAACTTGTGCTCATGTTATATCTCTCTCTCCCACCAAAGTCACCAGGCACACACAGACTGTATGAGAAAGCTCCCATGCATGGACACCCCTTCAAGACCACAAAAGCTAACTCTTTCACCAAATTTAATAGAGACAGAGAAAGTTAAACAAAATGAGATAACAGAGGGATTTGTTTCAATAGAAAGAAAAAGAGAAAACAACTGTGAAACAGAAATAAATAACTTATCAGATAAATAGTTCAAAGCATTAGTAATAAAAATGCAAACTAAATCAGGGAAAATAATAGATGGACACAGTGAGAATTTTAACAAGGAACTAGAAAATATAAAAAAGAACCAACTGGAACTGAAGAATACATTAACTAAAAGGAAAAACACACTAGAAGGAATTAATAGCAGACTTGGTGATACAGAAGAAAACATAAATGATCTGGAAATTGTAATAATGGAAATCACCCAGTCAAAACAACAAAAAGAAAAACAAATTAAAAAAGAAATGAGAATAGTTTATAACTGTTTATAAACAGTTATAAACATCAAATAACATCAAATATACCAACATTTGCATTATAAGGGTGCCACAAGGAGAAGAGAGAAAGGGGTTGATGAAATTATGGCTGAAAACTTCCTGAACCTGAAGAAGGAAACAGATATCAAGGTGCACGAAGCATAGAGGTTAACAAACAAAATGAACCCAAACAGACCCATACCAAGACATGTCATAATTAAAATGGAAAAAGTTAAAGTTAGAGAATTCTAAAGGCAGCAAGAGAAAAAAAGTCACATACAGGGGGACCCGCATAAGGCTAGCAGCTGATTTTTCTGCAGAAACTTTGAAGAGAGTGACATGATATATTTAAAACATTAAAAGGGAAAACCCTGCAACCTAGGTAATTTACCCAGCAAGATTTTCATTTAGAATTGAAGGAGAGATAAATAACTTCTTAGACAAGCAAAAACTAAAAGAGTTCATCTATACTAAACCCACCCTAAAATAAATGTTAAAGGGTTTTCTCTAAGTGGAAAGGAAAAGGCAACAAGAGGTAAGTATCTAAAGGAAAGGAAAATCCCTCTAGTAAAGGCAAATGCATAGTAAAGGCTGAGGATCAACCACTTAAATAAGCTAGTATTAAAACTTTTTAAATTTAATTGAAAATTAAAAAACAAAAAAATTGTAAAATCAATAAAACTATAATAAATAGTATTGGGATAAACAGGAAGATGTAAAATATGACATCAAAAATATGACATCAAAAACACATGGGGGGAGGGAAGTAAAAAATCTTGATCTTTTAGATTGTGCCTGATCTTAAATGACTACCAGTTTAAACAGGTAGATATAGTTATAGGTTAACATATATAAACCCCATGGTCACCACAAATCTAAAACCTGCAACAGATATACAAAAACAAAGATAAAGGAACACAAGCATACCACTACAAAGTCACTAAACCACATGGAAAAATACTAAAAGAAGAAAAAAAGAACAGAGGAAGAATTACAAAAAACAAACGAGCAAACAAAAACAAAAAGTAAGTAACAAAATGGCAATAAGTAGATACCTATCAATAATCACTTAAAACATCAATGGACTATGATCAATAATGTTAATAAAGCTATAATCAGATCAAAAACAAAATTAAAAATATTAGAAATAATTCCTTGAAAGATACAACACTGCTGACTTTTGCTAAATATTAAATAGGTAATTAAATAGTCCCTCATGTGTTAAAGAAATTAAATTAATAGCCAATCAACATTTGAAGCAAAGAAAACTATAGGCTTCATTGGTACTTTATTAAGCATGTATTGAAGGATGAACATTAAATCAACACACACTTTACCAGACTATAGGAGAAGAAAGAATACTTCCTAACTCGTTTTATAGGGCCAATATTATCCTAGTATCAAAAACAGATGAAAGCATTAATATATATATATGTGTATATATATATATATATATATAATTGATCAATATTTGTGAACACAGATGCAAAACTCCTCAAAAAATTCTAGGAAATCCAATACCAGATAAAAGGAGAATATATTATGACCAACTGGAAGTTATTCTAGATGTAAGACTGATTCAGTATTTGAAAATAAATTATTATAGTACTTCACATTACCAATGACCAAATAAGAATTGCATTATATATTAATAGATGCAGAAAAATCTTTTGACATTTAATATCCAGTCATGATTAAAAACCCTGAGCCACCATAACTAGAAGGAAACACCTCAATGGGATAAATAGCATTAACAAAAACATACAGCTAATGTCACACTTTATGGTAAAAGATTAAACACACAACCGTTGGAAACAAGGCAAGGATTTACATTCCCACCACTCTTATTGAACATCATACTGGAATTCCTATTCAGTGCAAGAAAATGAAATAAAATACATACGTATTGGAAAGGAAAAAAAAATGTTTCTATCCTCAACTGACATAATTGTGTGTGTAGAAAATCCAAGAAATCTACAGTATTTTTTAGAATTGATAAGTGAGTATAGTAATGTCAAAGAATACAATGTCAGCATAGAAAAATGAGTCCAAAAGTAATATACTAGCAATGAACAAATGGGAATTAAATTCCAAAAAGTACTGCCATTTATAATAGTGTCAAAAATGGTTAAATACTTAAATATAAATATTTTTAAAATATGTGCGGGATCAAAACTACCAAACATTGATGAGAAAAGAGAAGAAGACCTAAGTATATTGCCATATATGGTATTCATGGATTGGAACACTCTGTATCCTTAAGATGTCAAGTCTCCCAAAACTGATTTCTGCATCTAACACTATTCCACTTCAAATTCCAGCAAAAAACATAATGACAGACTGATTCTAAAATGTATACAGAAGGGAAAACAAAACAAGACAAAAGAGGAAATCCAAAACAATTTTTAAAAAGAACAAATTTGGAGGACTCACACAATTATTTTCTTATAAAGCTACAGTAATCAAAACAATGAGATGGGGCTTCCCTGGTGGCACAGTGGTTGGGAGTCCGCCTGCTGATGCAGGGGACACGGGTTCGTGCCCCAGTCCGGGAAGATCCCACATGCCGCGGAGCAGCTGGGCCCGTGAGCCATGGCCGCTGAGCCTGCGCGTCCGGAGCCTGTGCTCCGCAACGGGAGAGGCCACAACAGTGAGAGGCCCACGTACGGCAAAAAAACCCCCCCCCAAAAAACCAATGTGATGTTAAATAAATGACAGACATATAACTCACAAAATAAGATACAGTTCAGAAATAGACATAGATATACAAATATATTCATTGCTTTTCTAACCAAGTCTTCTCTCCATTCAACACAGAAAGGAAAATCAAAATTTTAACAAACGGTGCTGAAATAATTGAATATCCATATGCAAAACAATAAACCTTTATCCATATTTTGCATTATATATTAGAATTGACCAGAAATGAATCATAGACATCAATGTATAACCTAGAATTTCTAGAAGGAAATAACACTGAAGAAAAATCTTTGTGAGTTTTGGTTAGGCAAAATTTCCTACAGGCAAAGCCAAAAGCACCATGCATAAATGAAAAAAAGCTAAATTGGATTTCATAAAAATTAAGAATGATTTTCAAAAAGATCACTTATATCAAAATGAAATGGTTAACCAAAGACTTGAAGAAAATACTTGCAAATCACTTATGATAAAAGACCTGCATCCAAAAGAAATAAAGAACTTATAATTAAACAATAACAATCCCCTCCCCCACCAATAATGAGGAAAGATTTCAACAAGTATATATCTAAAGAAGATATATGGATAGCAATTAAGGACGTGAAAAAATTTTCAAGATGATGTCATTAGGAAAATTCAAATACCACTACACACTTGGTTAGAATGGCAATATAATAACAGTACTGAAGGTACAAATTGGTGATTATATGAAGCCACTGGAAGTTTCAAACATTTCTGATGGGACTGTCAAGTGGTAGTTCAGAAAACAGTTTCACAGTCTCTTATAAAGGTAGATGTATGCTTTTACCATACGAGTCAGCAATTCCTGCTCTTAAGTATTTATCAAAGTGAAATTTAAACCTATGCTCACACAAAAACTTGAATCTCGATGCTTATACTCCTTTCTGAGATAATTATCAACAACTTGAAACCACACAAATGTCCTTCAACTGTGGAATGAATAAATTGTGGTATATCAATATAGTCAAATACTATTTAGCGAAAAAAGGAACAAACTCCTGACACACACAGCAGCATGCATGAAACGCAAATGCATAATGCAAATTAAAAGTTACCAGATTTAAAAGGCTACATAAAAAAAATTTTACAAAAGGCTACATACTGTATGAATCCATTTATATGACATTCTAGAAAATGTAAAACTATGGAGACAAAAAAACCAATCAATAGTTGCCATGGGCTGGAATTAAAGAGAAGGATTGAACACAGAGTGATGTGGGATAATTTTTAGTGTGATGGCACTATTCTACACCTTGATTGTGGCGGTGGTTCCATGACTAATAGGCAGTTGTTAAAACTTGCAGATCTGAACAGTAAAAAGATTGAATTTTCTTGTATGTTAATGTATAGTGAGCTATTTGTCATTAGAGATAAAGCCAGATACACAAGATGAATAAAAGAAAAGGGTATTTTAAGAAAGCTTTCAATCCATTAATACACTATCAAGTATAATTTTCTGTAATTAAATTGTCTTATTCTTTCTATGTTGCAAGATATGATTTTGTAAAGGAAGAAAGATTTGGCTTTTTATTTTACCATATTTCAATAAATCCAAGATGTGCATTTTTTTCACATTTTAACATCCTTGAAATTAAGATGACTCTGATATAAAGGGAACATCATAATTGAATAGCTTACTGGAACACAAAATAATGCTACATCTTTCAATTGATGATATCTCAGATTCAGTGAAATTCAGTAATTATTCTCCTTTAGCAAACAAGTTTTGGTAAAGGGAAGTATATCTTTGTCAAAAGGGTTAAAGGCTAAAATGCCGTGACTGCTATGCTTTACTGACCTTCATCCCACAAGACACTACTAATTACTTCACGGCAACTGAACTGAACACGGGAGTATGAGACTGAGACACTTAGTATAACATTGGAGTATTTAAAGCAAGATTCCGAGGAATTGTAAGTTAAAAATGAAAACTAATTTCTAAGTAAGTGCTTAGGTCAGCATGGTCAATAGAACCTTCTGAAATGATGGACGTGTTCAGTCTGCACTGGCCACAAACCACATGTGAATATAGAGTACTCGAAATGTGGCTAGTGCAACTGAGGAATTAAACATGGAACTTTATAACGTTAATTTAAACTTAAATGTCCACATGTAACTAGTAGCCTTGCAGTGCACAGTGCAGGCTTAGCCATTGGGTTGGAGCGTTTTTTAGATTAGGATAGAATGACCAAGCAGTTGGTGGCCCTACTACACAGCTCCGAAAGTAAAAGTGCTGCTTTGGTCTCCATGGTCTCCTACCTCATCAACCTAGCTGGGATAAGAGAGAAACAATGAAGAAGGTGATAAGCACAGGAGACAGCCCAGCAGTAAGAATACCAACCATTTCTCCTTTCTCACATCTTACAAGCCTCTTGCTTTTTCATGAAATTAAGCATTTACTTTCCTAGCAGAGAAATCTCTACTAACCTCGATTTTATTTATTTATTTTTTTCTCAATGTGCTGGTATAAATAAAATTGTGAGATACAAATTAAGCATTATCATTAGTTATATTTTTTAAATACACAATAACTAATGATGAGAATAAGATTTGGGACTATAACCCAGATCCATACTAAGATTAAACATAGGTTAAAATCTTTCTTGCTGATAAAACAAAAATTTGTCATCAGTATTCAACAATATTTTATATCACTTTTGATTATTCTACTTTGTCATTTTCCAGTATATTTTGGTGCTTTTATATATTATATACTGTGCTATACAAGTTTTACAAATGAAAATGTTTTCCAGTATAAAATAATTAGTAAATTCAGATTATTTCCAAAGTGTCTTCACATGCTTAAAATGTAAGTAGATATTAATTTGAATCCCAGTAAAACTTAAGGACTTTACCAAGCTTAACTTAAATGTCTTATGTACATACCATCACCAGCATAATGTATGCATGTATATAAATGCATACATGTAAGTGTTATATGAGATATATCAGGGCTATTTCATATGATTATGTAGCTTGTTCTCAATACAAAACAACCCAGCTGAAGAGACAAGAGGGGACTGAAACCCAATCTAAATTCCAGTTATCTTCTTGGTCAGAGCTGTGTCCTACCAGAGGAAAAAGCACCTTTTTCACCACACAACTTGCTCAGCCCTAGCCAAACAGTGTGCTCATGGATGCAAGTGCTCAGAAGTGACAACTTTTCACAACTTGTCTACCTGGAGAGAGAGCACATTGTTAAACACAAAGATGCAGTAGTCCTGACATGTTCCTAGGCATGCTCCATGTATCATGCTATGTCACATATCTTTAGGTCTCCATTGTCTGAATAAAGGCTTAAGGAAGGCTTTACCAGAATTCTTGATTACAAGTAACAGAATTGCATTTTAGCTAAGTAAAGGAAAACGCATATAGTAGAAATGTATTATGAATCTCATAGAATAGTTGGGAGGACTTAAAAAAAACAGGGTGGAGGCTAAGTTTCTAGGAATATTAGGTGAAACTACACAATGAAATTGACTGGGGGTGGTGGTGGGATGAATTGGGAGATTGGGATTGACATGAATACGCTAATATGTATAAAATAGATAACTAAAAAGAACCTGCTGTATAAAAAAATAAAATAAAATTGAAAAATAAATAAATAAAATTTGGCATTTTAACCATTAAAAAATAAAAAAGAGACTGACTAGTGATAAAAAAAGAAACATTGATGCTGCATGGAGCCTACGGAAAACTTCCACCTCTTCACCCCACAAAAGCCACTTCAGTGCTAGGAACATGACTTGTAACAACTGACACAAATGAAAGCCAAACACTTCTGTGACCACCAACCTTGCAAAACTTAGAAACACCAAAGAGAGCCTTCTTCCTCATACTGATCAATTCCAAATTAAAGTTCAATTGGTTGGCAGTCTAGGTTACATGCCTACATCCTGACTCTAGGAGATTTCCATGTTGAGAACACAGAAATATGGTAACTAAAGAAAGGCTAATCAAAAGATGTTGGAAAACCAACTGAATTATGTTACCTAGTACAAAGCCAATTAGAAATACACATTTCATGTAAAAAATAAAACCAAATTAGAGTCTATAGCAAATGAATCATCAAGTGATTGCATACATTTCTTGTTATGATTATTCTTGACTTTTATACGATGACACAGAAAACTCATGTTTTTAAATAACTGTCTCAGAACTCTTGTTGGCCCAATAATTCGTCAAGAAATTGGTCTATAAATATGGTACAAAAATAATATTATTATTTATAGGGTACATTTTATTAATTCCAAATAGATATAAAGACTCTCATAGTTAAAACAAAGCAAAGCAGAATAGAACAAAACATACACCTCCATGCAATGCAACCATAAAAATAAAATATGAAAACGAGATACAAACAAGCAGACAGAGAAAATGAAGAAAATGAAAGGAAGACATAAGAACAAGAATTATAGTAGGACCTGGGATAAGATGGTAATTTGGCTCTTGGAATTTAAATAGATTGAAGAGTTGTTTTACAAGGAAATTAGGTTATATAGACAAGTAATCTGAATTGTTAGGCCTCAAATACTCTATTATCACTAAAGAAATCCCCATTTTCCAGAGGCATTTGTATAATAAAATTTTGGACCCAGAAAGGACTTTATAATTTATTTAGTCTAAGCAACTCATTTTATATCCAAATATTTGAATTATTATTATTATGTAATGACTATAAAAATGGTCACAGAAATGTGAAAAATAAGGCAAGCACTTGAAAAACAATTCACCTTGATGGTGCTATACACTGAGAAGGTGAAAGAGAAAAAAAATACAATTACTATAGTTGGTTTTCATGACCAAGAAATCTGTAATGTAGTAATGAACATGAGAAGCAGACATCTGGAGTACAGAATGATGTAAGAAACACAGAATTAAGTGGTATAGTGAAAGGTGTTGATTCAGAGAAAAACAAGATTAATATAGGCTACAGAAAGCAGAGAGAGCCTCATGGAACTATTGCTCCAGGGCCATCCTCCAAATAGGCCTCTAAAGTAAACTCCTCATTTCTCCTTGAACAGTTTTCTCTTTCTGGGGTAGCTTTCTCTTTGTCTGATTCTTTCCTTGCAGTTTTGAACAACTCATCGTGAAATTTCAGTTTTGTTTTATTTTTTTTCTCACTTTCTGTTTTTATCTTTGGTGGTACTTTCAAAAATTCCAATATATACTGTTCCAGTTTTGATTTCTCTTCCAAAATTATTTTTTGTCCCTCAGAGCATATTAATAAGGAGATTTTTCCTTAAGTGTTATATGATATCTCCAAAATTAAAAAAAATAACTATAATCTATAAAATGTCTATAATGTCAAATTCCATATCCACCTTGGAACTTTTATTAGAACCCTCTCTGTATTATCGGAGTTGGTTCTCACAAAACTCCAAGAGATGAGCACAATCATTCCCATTTTACAGATCAGGTTATATGATTTACTTATGTTTATCTATCTAGTGAGTAGAAGCATAAGTGTTCTGATTCTAAAACCCTTGTGTTTTTTCCTAAGACCAATACAGCATAAATTTCAATCTAGCTTAGAAGCATCGGAGCCACCCAACAAAATGATGTTAAAATTTGCACATTGTCTTGTTTCCCAAGTATTCGCCTAACAGTTTTCCTGACTTCTTGAAATTTCTCCAACTTCAAAGGGGCATTCTTGCAGGGAAGAAACAAACAAACTTCTGTCTGATCACTGTGGCTAAGACTTCCAATACTATGTTTAAAAAAATAAAACACTTCTGAATAAAAAATCTTTCTTTAATTCCCCTTTACATAATGAGTGTTCTTTAAACACAGCATATTCTTACCTCTGCAGGTGGAGTCTGTGGCCTGGACCCCATACACAGAAAGGCCCTGTGCTTGGTTTTCAACATCTTGAAAATATAACAGTTAGACCTTTGAATTTGTGTTTTATAATGGAAGTACTTTGGGACAGCAGAGCATGCATGTGAGCAAAGGAGATATGCACAGTAGAAATGCCTGCCATTGCTTGCCATTGTATTCGTATACAGTATTTATGACATCCCATATGCACAAAATTCTGGTAAACTCACAATGTGTGGTAGTTCAGCGATACTCAAATTGAGTGTGTGTCATGTCTACAACTGAGTAGGCAGGGATGCTGAGAGGCCCAAGAGGCCACGCTCTCTGTTTGAACCAGAACTTAGCTGAATAAAGAAACATGAAATGACCAAGGAACCATATGATATTATTTTTATGTGTGTTACTTCCCTATGTTAGTCAACTGCTTAAGCTGAAAATGATATCACTGAAGGAAGCAGGAGGAAAAGCCATAATTCCTTGCCCTTTGATGTTCTGTCTTACACATCTTTAAGCCAAAGGTGGAAATTGTAAGCAGAATATATGCTTGTAAAAAAGTGAAATAAAAACAGCTAAATTCAGTTTGTTCAGTTTGTTTCCACTGTCAAGTAAGAAAGAAATACTTTTTCATATACAAGCTAAGAAATATGAATCGTGTAGATTCGGTCCTACATATAAGATAAGAACTAACATTTTCGTTTACAATCGGCATTGCATAATATAAGGACAAATGCTGAAATCCATGCTGATAATTACATTTTTTCTTTATTTAGAATGACATTAAATTGCAAACAATAATAACAAAGCCCCCAACACCTTGACAAGTTGAGAGAAAGAGACCATGGAGTAAAGGAAAAAAAGTTTTGGTATCTTTAATAGTACTTTCTTCCTGCTTCTTAAATGATGGCTCTCACCTTTTCATCCTGCCCTGGGCCTCACAATTTATGTAGCGGGTCTGACTACCACCCTGAGAGTTAGATTTTGTTGGCATTATTTACTCTGATGTATTTCTCTCATTATATTTTCTTCAGTCATTTATTTAATTAAGTTCCATTTCAAACCACGGGAAGAGGAAATCAGCTTTGATATCAAAATACTTGTGACAGTAAAGAAACCTGATATTCAGGAATGATCACAATATCTACTGAAATGATTTTTCATACGGCCAATTACTTTAGTCACGGAGTGACAAAATCAGACTGGTGAAGAGGTGAAAATATAAGATTTGACACTCAGAGGCCAAGAACTAATGATTGTTTTTTCATTCACCAATCATTTAACCTTTGGAAATATGCTCAAATTTGTTGAGCCTCAACTGTGTAAAGGGAAAGATTTCAAAAAGACAATCCTTAAGTAGTTGCCAATTACAAATTGGCAGTGATATATGGACAATGCCCAGCACAATGAGTGTTACATAACAGGGCTTCAATAAGTGAAGGCTATTATAAAATGCTAGGACAGGGCTTCCCTGGTGGCGCAGTGGTTGAGAGTCCGCCTGCCGATGCAGGGGACACGGATTCGTGCCCCAGTCCGGGAAGATCCCACATGCCGCGGAGCGGCTGCGCCCGTGAGCCATGGCCGATGAGCCTGTGCGTCTAGAGCCTGTTGCTCTGCAACGGGAGAGGCCACAGCAGTGAGAGGCCCGCGTACCGCAAAAGAAGAAAAAAAACAAAAAAAACATAAAATGCTAGGACAACCTATTTCTTAAATTAACCTCCATGCCATGGATTTATAACCTTAGATGACATAATGACTAATCCATCTGTGGCTTGTTTGTGAGTACAAAGTGGCAAAAGTAGAAATGAAGACATACAAAAAATAAATTCTTGAAATGACTCATTGCTTTCAGCACTTAGGATATGGTTAATTAATAAAGAGCCAAAACAGAAAGAAATTTGCCTGGGGCTGCCACAACTGACAAATGAATGAACACTGATGAATTCTTTCTTGCAACAGTTACTGACTGAATTTCTTATGTCAAGCAGACAAACTCGATATCCTTGGATATTTCTCTGTGTAGTACACATAAACAATTTATCTTATTACTATTATAAGTATTATATTATTATTAAGGCCATAGCCTTGAACTTTCGTGCATGCTATGGAAATACTGTCTCAATATCAAGTTCATAGACATTTTGGGAAAAAAAAAGAAGTTAAAACAAACCACCAGCTTGTGACTAAATCAACAAAACTAATGCTAATTTTATTTCCTCTCATAATGCAGCCTTAGGGCTGAACTGCAGCTTTTCAGAGATACATATTAAAGTGGACTCTGCATTTTGAAGCTAATTGGAAATAGATTTAATCCTAAATTATGTTTTGTAAATCACTTTCAGTGTAGAAAAAAAGAAAAAGCACTTTGTGAGAGATGAAATGTGGAGTCAGTGAGGAAAACAGAGTTCTGGTCCCAAGTTTGCTAAAGGCTCACTATATGACCTAGGACAATTCCTCCTATCTGGTTCTTAACACTTACATAGTTTATTTATAAAATGGGAGGTTGGGCAAGCTTACTTTCACGTTTAATATTCCCAGCAACTTTCATTTACTCTGTGACTCCACATGAGGGAGATTAGTAATGTTTTTTGTTTGTTTTGTTTGTTTGTTTTTGCAGAGCTTTTAGACTATCCTATGTTATAAAATAAAGGTGTTTTTTGATAAATGGAAATTTGCCTTCTTCAGTTATCTTTTAGATTCAGTTCCTATAGATCTAAAAGATTTGTTGCACCCAAGTTAACTGACAAGGTCATAACTTTGCAAACATCACATTTATTTGATTCAATCAGCATCAATTACGCCCTATAAACCCTGTAGAATCCTTTCACCTTGAGTGTGGTCAGGACTTGTAAATATTGGGTTGGCCAAAAAGTGCCTTCGGTTTTTAGGTAAAAATAAAAGACACATTTTTCCTTTTCACCAAGAACTTTATTGAACAATGTATTCATCCTTTTGTTCCACTACCTTCTACCATTTTTCAGGCAACTTCATAATTCCATCTTCCCAAAACTTTTTACCTTTTTGAGCAAAGAACTGTTCCAGATGCCTTTTACAGTCTTCCAGGGAGCTGAAATTTTTTCCATTAAGAAAATTTTGTAAAGACAGAAATAAATGGAAATCCGAAGGTGTAATGTCTGGTGAATACAGTGGATGAATCAGAACTTCCCAGCCAAGCTGTAACAGGTTTTGCCTGGTCATCAAAGAAACATGCGGTCTGGCATTATCCTGATGGAAGATTATGCATTTTCTGTTGACTCATTCTGGATGCTTTCCGTCGAGTGCTGCTTTCAGTTGGTCTAACTGGGAGCAGCACTTTGCTGGAATGAATCGTTTGGTTTTACAGAAGGAGCTCAAAATAGCCTTCCAATCCCACCATATATGCAACATCACCTTCTTTGGATGAAGACAGGCCAGTGGTTGGTGGTGGTTCATTTTGCTTGCCCCACGATCTCCTCCATTCCACATTATTGTACAGTATCCATTTTTCATCAGCCATCACAATTTATTTTAAAAACGGAAGGTTTTCATTACGTTTCAGTAGAGAATCACATGTGGAAATACGGTCAAGGAGGTTTTTTTTGCTTAACTATGTGGAACCCCAACATCAAAGCGATGAACATAACCAAATGGTGCAAATGGTTTTCAACGTTTGATTTGGATATTTTGAATATGTCGGCTATCTTCCAAGGGGTATAACGTTGACTGTTCTCAATTAATGTCTCGATCTGATCGCTATAAAGTTCAACTGGACTACTGGACTGTGGAGCATCGTCCAGCGAGAAATCTCCAGCACGAAACTTTGCAAACCACTTTCGACGTGTTCGATCAGTCACGGCATCTTCAAAACACATTGCACAAATCTTTTTCTGCGTTTCAGTTGCATTTTTACCTTTCTTGAAATACAAAGCTGGCTACATAAAAATTCACCAATTTTGATGTCTTTTTTTTTAAATGCACGCTAATATGACAGCTGTCACATACAATCTAACGAAATTGTTTCAAATGCAGTTAAAGACAGCTAAGTGCTACCAGAGCTATCTTACGGAAAAAACCGAACGAACATCTTGGCTAACCCAATATAACAACGTATTAACCAATATAACGGGACTTCACTCACATGAGAGTATGCTATGTACATGGCAAAGGTGAAGGGATTTTGCAGATGTTATTAAGCCTCTATTAAGTTGCTTTGAAGTTAATTAAAAGTGAGATTTCCCTGGGTGGGCTTGACCTAATCAGGTGGGCCCTTTATAACTGAGACTGGAGAGAAGACGCTGAAACTGCTGACGGGCTCCCCATTCTCTCCCAAAGGTGCCAGCATCACTGTTCTGTTATGCTCTAAGAGGCAAGTTTCCTGGTCGCACATGGTCTTTAGTGATTTGCAGAAATAATTTCAACTCACTTCACTGCCAGTTGGTGCCTGTGTAGCTGCATAAAGATGGCGGAAGAGTAAGATAAGGAGATCACCTTCCTCCTCACAGATACACCAGAAATACATCTATACGTGGAACAACTCCTACAGAACACATACTGAACGCTGGCAGAAGGCCTCAGACCTCCCAAAAGGAGAGGGGATTAAGAGCACTGTTTAAAGGAGCTCTAGAGAAGGGCGCGAGCCGCGGCTAAAAGCGCGGACCCCAGAGACGGGCATGACACACTAAGGCTGCTGCTGCCGGCACCAAGAAGCCTGTGTGCGAGCACAGGTCACTCTCCACACCTCCCTTCCGGGGAGCCTGTGAAGACAGCCACTGCCAGGGTCCCGGAATCCAGGTACAACTCCCCTGGGAGAATGCACGGCGCGCCTCAGGCTGGTGCAACGTCCCGAGGGCCTCTGCAGCCGCAGGCTTGCCCGGCACTCCGTGCCCCTCCCTCCCCCCGGCCTGAGTGATTTATCTTTATTATATTTTACTTTATCTTCTTTCTTTTTTTCCTTCTTCCTTCCCTCCTTCCTTCCTTCCTCCCTCCCTACCTACCTACCTCCTTTCTTTCTTTCTTTCTTCTTCTATTAATTCTTTCTTTCTACTTTTTCTCCCTTTTATTCTGAGCCGTGTGGATGAAAGGCTCTTGGTGCTGCAGCCAGGAGTCAGTGCTGTGCCTCTGAGGTGGGAGAGCCAACTTCAGGACACTGGTCCACAAGAGAGCTCCCAGCTCCACATAATATCAAACAGCTAAAATTTCCCAGAGATCTCCATCTCAACACCAGCACCCAGTTTCACTCAACGACCAGCAAGCTACAGTTCTGGACATCCTATACCAAACAACTAGCAAGACAGGAACACAACCCCACCCATTAGCACAGAGGCTGCCTAAAATCATAATAAGTTCACAGACACCCCAAAACACGCCACCAGACGTGGACCTGCCCACCAGAAAGACAAGATCCAGCCTCATCCACCGGAACACAGGCACTAGTCCCCTCCACCAGGAAGCAGTCTATGGGGAGGGGGAACGGTAAGCTGTGACAAAGCGAGAGAGAGGCATGGATATATATACACTACGAAACGTAAGGTAGTTAGTGGGAAGCAGCTGCATAGCACAGAGAGATCAGCTCGGTGCTTTGTGACCGCCTGGACGGGTGGTATAGGGAGGGTGGGAGGGAGGGAGACGCAAGAGGGAAGAGATATGGGAACATATGTATATGTATAACTGATTCACTTTGTTATAAAGAAGAAACTAACACACCATTGTAAAGCAATTATACTCCAATAAAGATGTAAAAAAAAAAAAAAAAACTTGGACTGGAATTCAGAGACAGGAGTAGGAGCAGCAGATAATTCGCCCATTGATCTTGAAGAAGCAAAATGTCAGGTTCTGTAGAGAGTCATGTGAGAGGGAATGGAAGGCAGACTTTAAAAAGCAGGCTGACTGGGGCTGCGCGCTGCAATTCCACAGCCTCAAGAAACTCAATTCTGCCAATAATCAACAAACTTGGAAGATGACCCCAGTGTCAAATGAGACTGCAGCTCTGGCTGACACCTCGATTGCACCCTGGTGAGACCCTGAGCAGATGACCCAGCTAAGCCATGCTTAGATCCCTGATGCATGTAAACTGTGAGATAATAAATGTGTGTTATTTTAAGTTGCTGTAAAAAAGAATCAGTTTTATGGTCTTGGTATAATACAATTTAGATACCACACATAATGCCTTAAATATTGAAAGAGATAAGAGCAGCCTGAACATATGCTCTATTGAGATCTACTGAAGAGAGTTCTCTTCAAACACACTAGACAGAAACATTTAAAGTCTCCAGGAGAATTTAATACTAGTTATTTCTAGTAACCATTTATGTGGAAAGAACATAAAGCACCTAATGTAAATGAAGACATTCCTATCATTTAAAAAATCTTGTGATCATATAACTTCCATGCATTTAGATTGCTCAAAAACATTTTTAAAAACACAAGAACTTCTAAAAGTAATAATTAATGTACACCCACATCATTAATTGAAGTTCAAAAGAAGCCTTTTAGAAATGGTGGTTGAGAATTCAATGCAGAACATAATGGAGAAAAAAGCAGAGCAAATGGACCAGATTGAGAGAAAGGAGAGAGTAATGAAGACTAAAAGGAGAAAAAAACTCAATAAAAGCAAAGATACAGATTAAATAATGTCTTGAGAAAAGCTAGAGAAAATAGCTATATTTAACATTTCATAAATTAAAAGAAATATACACTTGTTGAGATTCACATACTACAACAAACACTGAATTTGATATATGATTTTGAAATGGTTGGTTTTAAAGTCATGAGAAGTTTGTTTCACCATTATTGTCACCATCTATTAATCAGGTTTGCATGTAAGCCTTTTGGGAAAATCTATTGCTGCCATTATTCCCTCTTTATCTACTTTTAGGTTTATACAATTTTTTTTTTTGCGGTACGCGGGCCTCTCACTGTTGTGGCCTCTCCCATTGCGGAGCACCAGCTCCGGACGTGCAGGCTTAGCGGCCATGGCTCACGCGCCCAGCCGCTCCGCGGCATGTGGGATCCTCCCGGACCGGGGCACGAACCCGTGTCCCCTGCATCGGCAGGCGGACTCTCAACCACTGCGCCACCAGGGAAGCCCAACAATCTTTCTTAATAAACAAAAGAGGTTTACCTTAAATTTATTTCTGATACATAACAGGAAGCCAATAGGAGCAAATAATGTTAATTTAATTTTAGGATAAGCAAATTTATAATTTAACATGGTTCTGCCATTATTATCATGGAAATATGGTCATGATAAATTATGTGAAAAAAAATTTCGTAAATTTTTTTATAGAATGATTACATTTCTATAAGATAAATAAATAAGCACATAAACATTTTAGTTGTGTTTTTATATATTTTATGTATGTTCTTGAGGAATATATGCCAAATATAATGGTGATTTTCTTCAACTCGTGGCATTTCAGTTCATTTTTAATTTCTTCTTTACCACATTCTATATTATCTGAACTTTAAATATGAACACCTCTAACTGTAAAAAGTACTTTTATAAAATTTTGAGATGAAAACTTGCTGAAGAATAAATCCCTAACTAGAATTTATAATTTTCCTCTCTCATACCCACAGATTTATCTTTCTTCTTTTTTATGCAAAAATACAAGAAAAAGGGAAACAAAGTTCTTTCATATCTTCAGAGCTATATGTCTAATATTAGTAGTATTTCAAAGCAGCTGCAGCCTCTGGTTTTATATTCCCCCGGAATTTTTTTTTTTTTTAAAAAGAGTAAGCTCCAAATTTTAAACTTGAGACTTAATAAAAAGCAATACAAATATGAACAGTATCTTGCAATGCATCACAGTCTTACTGACTCTCCCATAGCAATTAATACCCGTCACCAACTTTTCATCTTTCAATCTCCTCTCCCAGTCTTCCCCTAGAAACTTGTCTTGAATAAAGAACTAATTATCTGAAAACTAGAATCAACTCAGCAGGAAAGTGTTGAGCAATTACATGACCAACCTCTTAATAGTTTGTACATTTATTTATTCTGTTATTGATTTAAGTAAGGGATTAGAATTTGAAAGAAAATAACCAAAGGGAGAAGCGAACAAGGATCCATATGACTTGCTATGTACCTGAACCACTCACTCAACAGAGGCATCTAGAAGGAAACACATGATGGAGTAGACAAGATAAATATCGTGGATGAGCAGGCACAAACTGTGACTTTCACAGGTTCAAAATTTATATAGTATGATTTAATGTTCACATCATTTGTTGGAAAACTTTTCTAAAGGACTTGGTATAGTCTGATTAAAACAAAAAATGTTTTATTCTGATACACGTACACTATTCGCAAGTGCTTTTTAACATGTAGCACACAAAGAGTACATGTTATGGGTGTAGTGAGTTGGTGTTGATGCAAACTTGAGTCCCAGAATCTCAGTGAGAACTTTCAACTGTGCTTATTTGGCCAAATACTTCTAATTAAAGATGCCTACAGAAGTTATGTATTTGGGACACTGTAACTATTACAAAACGGCAATATATAATTTAGTAAAAGGGATAATGAGATTCAAGTTGAGGGCATTTATCTCCAGTTGAATGCATTTACAAAACCAACACAAAGTTCTACAAGAACATTAATTGCCCTCCAAATATTTACTCATAGAGAATATTTACAAAGAAATCCTGAAAAGCACAAGAGAAGCTAGAGAATGTAGACTTTTTAAAAATTATAGAAGTCAGGCTGAATTCTATGAAGAAATCCAATCAAAAGGTTAAAGTTGTGGGCATTAATGTCAAGAGACAGAATTCTCTACTCCTGATAATTCCTCTAATGAGTCTATCTGCTACGTCATCTTGTCTATGCTAACATTTATTTCACCTCTTTTGCCTTCTGCTGTACTGATGGTGACAGATACGTTGCACATTGGGATTGAAAGATATTGATTGGTCTATCAACAATAAAGTCGTTATCCTGCTTCACAATGGGCAACCACACAAGGGATTCATTTTTATTTAATGTAGGAAGAAGCATATTGAGTTTCCTTACGACAAGATTATTTAAAGCAAATAATTTAATTTTCATGCTTTTTGTGATGGAAGCAACAACCCCTACCCCCAAACAATGATTTTATAGACTATTCCGTTTGCTTAGGAAATCAGTGCCAATTTGGTACATTTCTTGATCTTCCTGTTTTTGTATCCTTTGATATTTCTCTTTTCAAAGACTTTCCCCAGATAATAATTAAGAAAAAGAATTAAGCTTTGTGCTTATTTTCATCCAATGTGTTTATCTATTGACATTCTAGTAGAGGGGAATTTTAATAAGGTTTCTATCTCCCTTCACATTTAAAATAGCAAAGGCAATTTGCTTTTTTATTTTTACTATTGGGGTTGTAGGCCTTCATTTGGGTATATTTAGAATTTATTTTTTATATTTGCTTTTATTAATAAAAGATTATAAACTGCTTATGATGAACCTAGCACTGTTCAGGGTATGGGGCAAGCAGACTGATGGAACTCATTCCTAGACTTAAGGAAATCAAATCAATTGAGTAGTCTGATATGTAAGTAATTCTTATATAATTAGATACAATATAAAAGCAACATACTGGAGAGCTTAATGAGTTTTAAAATTTATTATTAATAAAAGGATTTTTAGAAAAGCCATTTTGATATTTTGCTGAGTGGATTTGGTATTCAGACGAAATTAAAATTGTTCTTATTAAGTGGGTGACCTTGAGCAAGTCACTCAACCTCTTTAAGCTACAATTTCCACAACAAACTGTGAATAACAGAACCAAGGTTTGTTGTAAGCATTAAATGAAGTAATGTAGTTAAGACATTCTTTAAAGGGCTTGGCCAGAAATAATCAGTAAAAGAGAGCTATAATCACTACCACCTTCCTCTTCTTCCCCATTATATTGTCATTCCCATTATTGTCATTCCCATCATAAACTCTCTTTTCAAGGAATGGGGCTCATCAGTTGTAAAAGGGAAGATAGAGTCATTTAGGCAAGAGAAGGATATAAGTAGCTAATTATAGACAGAATTCAATGTATACAGAGGGAACAGTGGTAAGAAGTGAGTCTGGAAATGAAAAGTAAGGCAAATGTTAGGAGAATCTATGGTATACAAAGGAGTTTGAATTTCATTTAGACACAGTGGGGATTCCCTAACACATTTTTAAGCATGTGGATGGCAATTAGATTCATAGTTTTAAAAGCAAACTACTGGCACTAATGAGGATAGATTAAAATAGGGTACAACCAGAGAAGCTACAGTTTGATATTTCTTCTGTGTAGTCATCATTTGTTAATCCAAGAATACTTTTAAAATTATTTTTTCACCTTGAATTAGACAAATTCTACTTCATGTTTTGTCTAACTGTCTGATTCCTAAACCCCATATCTATATCTATATATATAGATAGATAGATAGATATCTAAATTATTTGAGATATGTAGATATACCCTTTGCCATCATTTCACTTGCTCTGCTTTTCCTAAATTGTCTTCTCTTTGGACCCACTTTTGTACTCTGTCCTTTCAATTCCCTGTTACAATGTTCTAAGTTTAGCATACCCATCCCCAAGGGATGATATTTCAATTAATCACTGAATAAGCATTTACTGTGTGTGAAGTATGGACCGGATTCCATTCTCATTCGTGCTTCCATTTGTAAAATATAATTATAACCTTCATTTTGAGAATTTATTTTTAAGTGATTCTACAAACATTTGCCTCCTTTGAAATTTACTGTGATGGTTAATTTTGTGTGTCAACTTGACTGGGCCATGGGTGCTCAGACCTTTGGTTAAACATTAGTTTGACTGTGTCTGTGAGGGTGTTTCAGGAAGAAATCCGCGTTTGAATCAACAGACTGAGTAAATCAGATTGCCCACCTCAATGTGGGTGAACCTCATCCAATCCATCGAAGGCCTGAATAGAACAAAAGGCAGAATAAGAAAGAATTTGATATCTCTGCCTGACTGTTCTCAAGCTGGGACATTGCTCTTCTCCTGCCTTTCGATTCAGGCTAGGACTAGAACTTAAAACACTGGCTTTCCTAGTGCTCAGACCTTTGGACTTGGACTAGAACTATGCCATAGGCTCCCTTGGATCTTGAGCTTGGAGACTGCAGTTGTTGGACTTCTCAGTGTCCATACAATTTCCTTATAATGAATCTCTTTTTCTCTCTCTCTCTCAATCTCTCCTCTCTCTCATATATTTATATGATATACACATACATATATTCACATGTATGAATATGACTAACACATGAATAACAGAAAAAAGCAATATCTGTTTCCAGCTATTCCTTGCTTACTGTATGTCAGGCCCTCTGCTATATATTTCATTTACCAAATAATTGATAGTTTACTTGGTTCTCAGTTTCTTCTTCTGTAAAATGGGTACAATAATTGTACATAAATAATAAATTTATTGGGATTGTTTAAAAGCATTAAGTTGTATAAAGCACCTGCAAGAGTGACTGGCATATACTACATACTCGATTAATATTAGCTATTTTTGTTATTCATTATATCCTCACAGTACTCCCCCTTTATATTATAGCTGAGAAAATCACGCTTCAAAGATGAAAATTAAATTGTCCAACGTCACAAAGTCAATTACAGGGTCTAGATTTGAATTCACCTGTCTGAGCGTTAGGACATGCTCTTAACCTATAGATGCACGTGATGCACTCCAGAGAGGCTTTGAGAAAGGATCATTACTTTTTATAGCTAGAGAAACCCTAAACTCTGATTCAGTTCAACACTGTTAGCTTGAAGAATTGAGTATGCCACTATTTGTCGATAGAAAGTTTGAAAATTTGCGAAATTTGAAAAAGCCGCTCAACCATGGAAGTTATCTGCTCATCCTCTTTACAGCAAAATTTTCAGTATAAATGGAGGCTAGAGAATGTGTTTCAAGGAATATGCCATCTCTCTCTTACACTAATCCCTTCATAGTGTGATCAAAGTTGATGTACAGATACATCTCTCTCCACACTGGAAGACAGTATTGCATTACCCATGGATCATCCCTGTCATATTCATCCTTCTTACCTTGCCATATGTGGGCAACATTTTGGTCTCTAGGATAGCCATTTCTAAAAAAATCAGTCAGTTTCTCTCCCTCTTTCCAATTCTTTGACTAGAAAATGAAAATTACTTTTCTTCCTCTAATTGCTTAATAAAAATTAATTAACTTTTTATTTGGGTGAACCATTTTAGAAGATGATTCAGAGCAGAAAGGGAAAAGAGGACAACAGAAGGAATGAAAGTTCCCAGTTATATTCTAAGAAAGCTTATAATGCGACACCCTACCTTTCATTTTCAGGATCATTAATTTTCTTCCAATTTACCAACTAGAAAGACTAATTTAGATGTCAACTTTATTACACAAATAGGGTTGAGTGAACCAGTATTGTTTTGTTGGCTTGTTTGTTTTGCTCTCTCTTTTATATAAACTTGTAGTTTCCATTCATTCCTTGTTTCAAAAAAAAAAAAGTTTTATCCCTGTTTACTACTAGGTGATGGAGGGACACAGAGATAGACAAGACTCAGACCCTTCTCTCAACCTTTGAATCATCTGTAAGATAAAAAGAAAAAGAAAACCATGAAAATACTTTACAAAACGGGATGAATTTGCTCGGTGGTGACACAGTACAATGGATGGTGGAATAGGGCTCACTGTCAGGGGCTTTGGGAAGGTCTGAGGAGGAGGGGATACTTGAGGTGAGTCTCACAAAATGAGTAGGAGTTCTTTCTTTCCTTCTTCTTCTTTTTTAAGTGCTGCTAGAAGTAGAAGTGCATGGCCAAAAGCAGGACACCCAGGGGACCAGGGAGTGTGTGAGGATGACTCTAGATCTGCATTGCTAGAGCAGAAGTCACCATGGGAAGGAGAGAGAGGTGAGGCTGGGGGGCAAGTAGGGGCAATGATGAAAAGGATCAGTGTGCTACTCTAAGCAAAAAATAATTCTGAAAACAATACAAAGATACCCTATTTTTTTTTTTCAGCAGATGGGTTATAAGCCAAAATATATGAGACAGCAAGAGGGAGGAGATACGGGGATATATGTACATGTATAGCTGATTCACTTTGTTATAAAACAGAAACTAACACAGTATTGTAGAACAATTATATTCCAATAAAGATGTTAAAAAGTATATACATATATGAGACAGAGCAATTGCTTTGGCAGCAATATGTAGAATGGATTAAAAAGAGAAACTATAGTCATAATCAGGCTGATAAATAAATACTTCGATTATTTAAAAAAGCAGTCAAAATACAATTATCCTTATGGGATGCCATATGCCTTACCCCCTCACCACCCTTCACCAGCATGCACCTTTGTCATGACACATACTTTTCAAGATCGAGGAGATAAAAGTTGTCACGTCAAAAAAGTTACTCAGTGAAAACTTTAAGATGTTTCCTGAAATAATCACATTAATAGGAAAGCTTTTGGCAGCACATGGATTCAAGCTGAAGCGAATAAAAGGCACTTTCTATGCTAACACATATATATGGAATTTAAGAAAACAAAATGTCATGAAGAACCTAGGGGTAAGACGGGAATAAAGACACAGACCTACTAGAGAATGGACTTGAGGATATGGGGAGGGGGAAGGGTAAGCTGTGACAAAGCGAGAGAGAGGCATGGACATATATACTCTACCAAACTTAAGGTAGATAGCTAGTGGGAAGCAGCCGCATAGCACAGGGAGATCAGCTTCCTGCTTTGTGACCGCCTGGAGGGGTGGGATAGGGAGGGTGGGAGGGAGGGAGACGCAAAAGGGAAGAGATATGGGAACATATGTATATATATAACTGATTCATTTTGTTGTAAAGCAGAAACTAACACACCATTGTAAAGCAATTATACTCCAATGAAGATGTTAAAAAAAAAAAAAGGCACTTTCGAGTATAAATACTTCTGAATAAAACAGCCCAGGGACAGAAATTCTAACTGGTTAAAATCTTTGGTTCAAAATCTACTCTTAAAGTGAGGCCATCAAAGAGGAAGTTGAGTATCATTTATAATATAGAAATTATTTGTGCCAACAAATTAGTACATGCCAAATGAAAATATACACTGCTTTTTAGTCTTTGCTTTCTGCCAACAAATCAGAAGTTCGTTGAGTTTATACATTTGACATGCTATAAACAAAAATATGTTTTAGTTCTCCCATAATGGAGGAAATGTGATATTTGACAGATGACATTAACAGCAGCCAGCATTTTTTGTCAGGTATTAAAGGTGGAAACAAAGTCTCTGGCTGGTTAGAAGCCAATGTGTAGGAAAAAGAATGGAAGTATATTTATGTTCTCACTATATGAACTAATATGAATAACTAAAGAATATGTACTCTGAAAATATGAGGTGCATTTCCATTCAAATTAAATAGTATACGGCATAAAACATAGCACATGGTAATGAAAAATCCATGTGGTGAGAGAATGTAAAGTTTAATTGAATTCTCTCTCCTTTTTTACCACTGAAAGCAGAACACTGTTGACGCCAAAGTTTATTTTAAAGTAGTCTAAAAGCAACATCTTATTTTAAAGGTAATATAAAAAAATGAGAAAATTACCAAGACACTGATCAATGACTTCCCCCAAAAATCATGTTCCCATATAAGGAGTATTTTGAAGGAGGAATAAAGATTTAAATACAAAAATATGAATATAGCAAATTTTAAGCTGTAGTTTCTAAAATGCCTTTTGTGAAATTAATATTATGCAGGAAATATAATATTCTCCATAATAAACTCCCTTCTTACTTTGTTGATTGTTACTTAATTCTGTCAAAGTCCGTTATAATCCCTTTGATTGTTAATGAACTCTGAAAAAGTTACATAAGAATAGCTCCTCTCACTTATACTGAATGTTTGAACCAAACACTCTGGCCATTTATAAGCATTAATTCACTAAGGCTTCCAAGGAAAGATACATTAATATTCTTATTCTTACTGTTGCGCTGTTTCCTCTCTTCTCTCCCCATGCTGTTGAATTCTCTCTAGGTTTTACTGTTTTCTCCCTACTAATGTTGGAAAGATACATTTTTAGAATAATCATAATAACATGGGCTCATCTCTGCCAGTACCTCTGCCTGGTCTTAATTACTGCTTTGCTGTCCACCTGGGTTGGTGTGTCTACCCCATTAATCTATTACATTAGGCTCCTTCTACCTTTGCTAGGCACTAAGAAGACAAAGATGAATAGTAAGGATTATCCGTGTGATTTCAATTATTCTTTGCCTTCCAACTGGGTTGGAATCTCTACTCCATTAATCTGTGAACTCTCACCTCACTCTACCTTTGCTTTTATAAGTTCTCATATAGGTTCTCCCCTCCCTTGGTAAAACTGATGTAAATTAGTTAGGACATCCTAGGCTTCACCAAGTTCTACTGGATTAATTTTAAATAAAGGAATCATAAATGCCCACCATACTTCCCGCTCCGGTGGATCCTTCTTACGATCCCTTAGTGGGCTATTGCTTTTATTTATCTTGGTAAGCTAGACTGGGGGAGAGAGGTCCCTTGCTATCACTCTGGCCATACAAAGTAACAGCATAAAATAAGTTCTTCCTTCTTAGCATAGGACAGAAGTGATGAGAGTTTTCACTGAGTATATTTAGTCACGTCCTCATCCAAATTATCACAGTCCTGTGTTTATTAAATTTTTATCATGTATTATTTCTAACACAGCATTTATCCTGTCATATTTTAATTATTTGTACTCCCTATAGCAAAGATCTTGCTTTGTATAATACTATATCTGAAGTCCCTATCACAGTACCTGGCCCCTAAATTATTATCTGTTAAAAGAACTAATGAATGAGTGTAATAATTGTATAGCTGCTCAGAGTGGTTTAGAAAACTTCCCCCCATGTGCCATTTCATCCTCAACTGCCTACTTCTGCGCCTTAAAGTCTGGAATTAGAAGCGCATTTCTATGAGTAATGCATGTCAAATCAGTTCTTCCCATGAGAGGGGTGGTCTTCCTTCTCTGACTGCTCCACACCAAAGAAAGAAAACGTCCTGATGTGCCTTCAAATTCTATGTTGCCTTCTTTCTTCTTTCTGTCCATACTTCTGAAGCCCATAGAGACTGTAAACATATAAATAAATCTCTAGTCTCCAGAGTGAAGTGAATGGTTTTCCTTTATCGCAATTTGATGGGAATAACTTCTTATGGCTACTATAAAAGGAATGTACCTTACTTCCTATTCATGACCTACCGCTTTTGATTAGTTTATACACAGTGATCTCCCTCATCTGTTGAGACGGATCCAGGAGCAAGCAGTGTGCACACAGTGGCAGAAAAAAAAATGCATTAGGAAGAGATTTTACAGAATTCTGAAAATGCTAGATCTGAAAGGAACTTAGTAATGGTACAATTCAACATCTTCAATTTAGAGAGGAGGAAATTGAGGTTAAAGTGTTTCAGCTTTCTCAAAACTTGCTTGAAAACAATTTCTAAACTGCCAAAGTGAAATATTTTGATAATAAGATTCACTCAGAAGATCTAAGAGTATTTTAAAGTGATGTCAAACAAAATCTTTCATTATAGCCACCTACATGATATTCTCTTACCACGATATTGGCTGAGGTGGACAAAGGGAATATCTAAATGTATGTTAAATACACGCACACATAAAAAACACACGCAGACATATTCTCACCCTGTGTCTTAATGGTACTGCATCTTACATCCCATGTAGAGGACACTGGTATTTCAGCACAAGTAACAGTGCAGATGGAATTGACTGAATTATCACAGATCTCCTGAGAATCAATTTTATTTTTTGTTTGTAGATTTTCATTCCTTTATCTGTTAATTTTACTAATGTATTATAAATCTCCCATTTGTTAAGTCCTCAATCCTTTTCTTACCAAGAGTAGGCTGTGTTCCTATTCACAGTGCTAATAGCCCCATTTTAATGATGTTTAAGGATCTAAATAGAATGTGCTATTTTGTCTGACTTTCTTGGTTTTCACGAGCATTTTAGACCAGGGAGCAGTGTGCCACGGTCTGACCTCCATTACTTTCAGACAGAAGCAGGACCAGTATAGTAACTGACTTATAATAAGTACTAAATAAAATCATAAATAGGAAGACGGAAAGAGAGCAGAATGTGTGTGTGTGTGTGTGTGTGTGTGTGTGTGTGTGTGTGTGTCTGTACGGTGGGAAAGGAAATATATATGCTTATCAGTTATTAGTCAGGGTTATAGGTTATATATTTGGTCCATTTAACAAAAGCCAAGCATTGTGGCTTAACATAGGTTCTTCTATCTTTTCTGACTCTGAAAGCTATACTGTGCCTTTTGTCCCAGTAATTATTGCCTCATGATCATGACATGGATGCTCCAGTTTTACCTTAATATTTTATGTAGGAAAAAGAAAAAAGGAGGTAGAAAGAGTTGGCAAATCTTTCCTAGAAATCCCCAATAGATTTCTACTTATATAACATAGGAACATAGTCTGTCATACGGTGAACCCTTCTGCAAGGGAGATTGGAAACTTAAAGGTTTTATTTTATTTTATTTTTAAAATTAGACATATAGCCACTCTGAATTATATGAAGTTTTTTATAGTAAGGAATAAGGGCATATGACATGTTTTATGTATAGGTGAGTATCGTTTTCCACAATTTCAGGTAAATTGTTTCTCCTTCATAACTCAATTTTTACATGATGAAAGTGAAGAGTTTAGATTAAACAAAGGATTGTAAACCCATATGAATACAGAGTCCAGACAGATGATGTAAAAAGAAAGTGGCTGAGAGGGATTGTGAAACCTTGGGGATGGAGGACACACCTGAAAGGGGAAGTAACTTCTCAGCTCTACCTGATTACGATCATGAAGAATGTGCATCAGATCTACTAAATTTTCCAAGTATATTGAAAATTACCATCTTCGTGTCAAAACTCACCATTTTCATTTTATTTGGTAACTAATTAGTTGGCAAAACACATCTGGGGGTTGGACTTGGCCTTTCAGAAAAGAGTTTAGGACTTCAAAGCAGTATCAATCTTCAGGACCCTTTTAGCTCAAATAGCCTTTGTGTCTCAGCTTCCTGTCTGACCCCATTACCGGATATTTTCACAGCATCACCAGGGTGAACACCTAAAGTAACACGGGCAATGCTGTAAGCCCAAAAGGCAAGTTCCTGTGCAGTTTCCCTTTGGAGCCTGACTTGTTCACCATTGTAAAGAAACGTAGAACCCAATTATGTTGTTGGATATGTTTGTGTTTCAACATAAATAATTATACCTTTGGTGAGTATTATTTATACAAACGGCATTAAATTATGAGGACTGATACTGGCTGCCAAACTCAACCCCACATAACCACTCCTAGTCAATAAATAGCTAAACTAAGAATACGCTTCTTTCCTGTAGGTTAGACACAGTAAAGATTTTGTAATTTATGTGACGGTTAACCACAGGTGGTTTACAGTGTGGAACTGGATTTTGAAATGTTGAGTGTATTGCAGAGCATGAGAATCAACTGACCTGCTTGGCCAGTTAGGTGCTGGTGATTTGCGACTATGACACGGACAGGAGAACACCAGCAAAGAAGAGCACAAGAGCTATGTGAAGAATCTTTAAATAGACTTCTAATGCATTTTTTCACCAAATGTTCCAAACTGGAGTGTTCAGAAGATGATTTGCCTTGTCCAAAGCTAACTATGACCAGGTACAGAATAACTGACTAAGCCCATCATTGTCTGGTACATAGCAGGAACTCATAAGTATTTCTAAAAGTGTACTGAAAATATAGATATGCTGAAGAGTACAAGTAATTCTTGTAACTTAAAAAGGACAAAGGGGACTTCCCTGGTGGCGGAGTGGTTAAGAATCCGCCTGCCAATGTAGAAGACACGGGTTTGAGCCCTGGTCCAGGAAGATCCCACGTGCCTCAGAGCAACCTAAGCCTGTGCGCCACAACTACTGGGCCTGCACTCTAGAGCCCATAAGCCACAACTACTGAGCCCATGTGCCACAACTACTGAAGCCCGCATGCCCAGAGCCTGTGCTCTACAACAGTAGAAGCCACTGAAATGAGAAGCCCGCGCACCACAACGGAGAGTAGCCCCTGCTCGCCACAACCAGAGAAAGCCCACATGCAGCAACGAAGACCCAATGCAGCCAAAAATATAAATAAATGAATAAATGAATAAATAAATAAAAAGGACCTTGGAGAATAATTTTATTGTTATAATTTCATACGTGCTCTATGCCCCTAATATTGTCCTATATTCTAAGTCAGACACCTTACCTTTTGTATTAAGCTACGATATCATTGTTCCATCTTTATTCCCCTTTTTAAATCTTTGGGCAAAATATGTATTATACAATCTGCACAGGTAGACCCTTTGAGGCTTCCATTTTACTGTCTCTCTGCAAATTTTCATGCTACTACTGTCCTTTATTAGCAATCATATTAACTATAAAATACAATGAATTGATTCTTTAAATTCTCTATGCAGCCAAAGTAGCCAGTGTCACAGTGGAGTGCCTTGAGCAATTAAGAAGAAAAATTATGCTGACGGTAACTTTGAACTACAGTGATGAGTTGTACATATTGTAACAGCTTATATGAGACTAGCCCACTATGGCCATCAATTGCACTGCATACCAAGGTCACACTTGCTCTTCCTACCTTTTTGTCAGATAATTTTGATGCTAGGGCCAAGACTGACTTTAACTGCTAAGTCAGAGGAAATGAAGTAAGTTGAGTTTATTCATTCATTTTTTTCTTAATGTATGTTAAATAATTTAAATGACTTCATATTTCATGGGGTATTACATACCATCTTTTTTTTTTTTTTTTTTTTTTTTTTTTGCTGTACACGGGCCTCTCACTGTTGTAGCCTCTCCCGTTGCGGAGCTCGGGCTCCGGACGCGTAGGCTCAGCGGCCATGGCTCACAGACCCAGCCGCTCTGCGGCATGTGGGATCTTCCCGGACCGGGGCATGAACCCGTGTCCCCTGCATCGGCAGGCAGACTCTCAACCACTGCGCCACCAGGGAAGCCCACATACCATCTTTTGATTCTTAATAGCAATCTACAAATAGGCTTTCTGATGTGACAGATACAGCCAATACAGTAACTGAATGAATAACCAAATAAATATTTGGACAGGTTATGTAAAATTTTCTCAATAGTATATTTTAAACGCATAACAGAAATATGTCTGTATCAGCCAGTGTTCTCCAGAAAAACAGAACCAGCCAGATGTTGATAAAAAACATGCTGGTTTTATCAACATCCTGTTGATGACATATTTATTTAAGGAATTGGCTCACATGCTTGTAGAAGCTTGCCAAGTCCAAAATCTGATGGGGTAGGCTGGCCATCTGGGGACTCAGAGAAGAGATGCAGTTGGAGTCCAAAGGCAGTCAGCTGGCAGAACTTCTTCCTGCTCAGAGGAGCTCAGTCTTCGTTCTGTCAGGCCTTTGAGGCCCACCTACATCGTGGTGAGCACTCTACCTTCCCAAGGTCCACTGACTAATCTCATTCAAAAAAATCACCTTCACAAAAACGTCCAGAGTAATGTTTGACCGTATATCTGGGCACAATGGCCCAGTCAAGTTAACCTGTAAAATTAAACATCACAGGGTCTTATCTGTTACACATCATCATATTGTATTTATGAGGCATTGCCTCATTTCGATTTAAATTTGTGCCCATCTTGAGAACAGAAACTATATTTTGATTAGAGTTATAATAATATAACATGCAAATATCATATTTATAATTATTTTACCTAACAACTGAAAAGCCAATGACTTGGAAGCTAACGCCCTATTCATCCTTTCTCTGTGTGCTGCAGGGGATTATTTTTAAGTGATCAGCTTAAATTCTGCATGAGCTTTCTGCTCATTACTCCAGGTGCCTAAGGGAGAATTTGGTTCCAAGGCCAACTAGTATGCTCTGTTTCATTATTTCAGATCCTGTGGCTGAAATGCATAATGTTTCATGAGACTATGATATATAGAATGGCATAAAAAAAAGGTTTTCATTGGGGCCACTTACATCCCATAATTTCCCTGAATCTGGCCAGTTACTGAGCTATCACATATAAGTTTGTCTCTCCCATTTGTTTATTCATTTATTTATAATGACAGACATTTATATGACAGACACTCTTCTAGGAATTAGGGATACATGACAAAGGCATCAGCATTACTGAACTTACACTTTAGTAGCAGGAAACTAATAATGAACCTATAAACTAGTAAGCAAATAAATTTAGATAGTGGTAAGTACTATGAAGAAAACAAAAGAGGACAATGGGAGACAGAAGGAGTTTAGGCTAATTGATTTAGGGTGGTTTAAGATTTCTCTGAAAAGGTAATACTTGAACAAAATGGGCAGAGCAAAGATGAAGGTAGGAATGAGTTGGGCACATTTGACATTAGGAAAGCAAGTTTGTGATGCTGGAATGTAGAGAACTAAAGGGACACTGGTAGGAGATGTGACCTGGAAAAACAGGTGAGGACAAATCACGTATGGCCTTGAAGCCATGGCAAAACTTGTACTGATACATTCTCATTGCAAGGGAATGACAGGCTCTAAATTACTCTGAATAGATAATGGAGTCTTGAGGAAGCAGACAGGACAAAAGGAGATCATTTAGGATACTATTAGTGAGCCGATGAGCCATGATGCTTGGGCTAGTAGAGCTAGTAAAAAGCATCCAGATTTGGAACCAATGAAATTGTTGCTGATGTAAGAGTGCTTTCCTATATGCTGTATGTACATCATAAAATATATATGACTTTACGTATTTTCAAAGATATTCTACATCTTTTTTTTTTTTTTTTTTTTTTTTTTTTACACCAGGGAAGCCCTATTCTACATCTTTTATCTTGTTATTCTTAGCAGGAATTCTGCAAGGTGCAGAAGAAAGATAGTTTTACCATCATTTGGTGAATGGAGAGTAATAGAACAAAATTAAGGTTGAGGGACCTGAACTTTGTAGTTTATAAATTAACGGTGTATAACATCCCCATGTAAAGACAATGCCCTGCAAAAGTATCTTTCACGTAGAAGAATTATCTAATTCCCAAGGCAACTCAAACAATCGGACGAGCTCTGATCGTTACAAAGCTACCCAGCAAACTAGTAGTTCTTGTAAAGCTTCCCAGCACAGTCTAAATTAGAATACAGGGATTCCAGGTCACATCCAGCTGCCACAGCCAGGCTCACCTCTAAGGCTGCAATCTGATTCCACAGGTTTCTCGCTCACACTCACCTATTCCTTCAAAAATATCAATACAAATAATTCAGCCAGAGTCCACAGTGCTGCTCTCAAAAAGATAGGTAAAGAAAGTTCGGTTTTGTATATTAACTGTACAATTAATATCATTTAAACAAGCCAGATTTTTTTAGAAGAAATGTGAATGCTCCATGTGCTAATGACCCACAGATAGGACATAAGTCATATGCAGGACTTTTTCATTGTATGTGGTGGGTTCACAGACAGGGAGGAGAAGATGGAACAGGAAACAGGACAAGTGTGAAGTTCTTTTCTTGGGAGGCATTTTTTCAGACCCTTGCTTTGTCAATTACTTGTCTGCTTGTTTTGGGAGAGGTTGAGGCATCTGAGCCTCTAGGATTTTTCTTAGAAATCCACATAGACCTAGCTTAATTGGAGAACAATATTACTCGTTCTTCCTGGAGGGGTCTCACTCATGTTTGTTTAGCAAGAAGGTACGTAATTCAGCAAGCCTGAACTTTTTACCACATTAAACAGCCCAAGGATACTCTTTGGAGCCAAACAGATCTAAATTAGAATATGGACTCGATCACTTACTAGATATGTGACACAAATAATTTATTTGCCATCTCTAGCCTCAATTTTTCTCTTCCCTAAAAAGTAGCAGTATCTCTTTTATTAGTTAGCTTTTTAAAAATTTAATATATTTTTCTATGTCTCTATTTAAGTCACTGGTCTCAAAAAGGAAATAGAGCAGCGCCTCTAAAGGACCTGGCACATGTCTGGGATAAATTAGCCACTCTGCAAGTGTAAGTTTCCAAACTACACTGCCCAGAAGAACCATCTAAGAATCTTGCTAAAAAGACAAATTCTTGAATCCAAACCCCAGAGAATTCTGATTCCTAGGTCTATAAGGAAGTTCCAGAAATCTACATTTTTAACAAATACCACAAAATTTCTGGAATTAATTTCCTGCTAATTATATTTGTAGAGAAAAAAGAAAACTGCAGCAAATTTGACCTTCATTCATCTATGACCTCTTATCAGCTCAGAGGTAAGTCTCACTCTCCTTTGGCTCCTAGTACAAATCATCTCATCCTTGACCTTTTACATACTAGCATGACATAAAACATAAGGACAGAAGTTGTCTGTCTGGACGCTTTTCTTTCCTGTCTGCTCTCTTTTGGGTGATAGATTCTTTGTATATAGCACCCGACTTATTTCCCTGTAACTATTATTGGTCTCTTTCTTGCTAGTTTACCTACTGTTTTAGACTCCTAATCATCCTAAATTACATGGGCATCATCAGCTTCTTACTAGAGTTGTTTTATCCTGTTAACACTGGGTACTGCATTTGTAAAATACCCTTTTCCTTATGGCTCCAGTTAGAGATGACGGAAGAGAGACATTTGTTAGATATGGAAGGTAGAAGAGAAACAGAAGCCAGCACTTTCAGAAGGTTATCTTAGGAAAGACACATTGATGGATAGACATAGAGGTACATGGCATATCCCAGCTTGTTCTCATTCTCCTCTTTGAAGCCAGAGCCTCTTTCCAGGGGCTGGTCCTGCTGACCAATGGCAGCCTCAGACCTATCACTGAGCACATGGCTGTGGACCCACAGAGGTGGCAGCTCCCCAAAGAAACATTTTCCTTTAGATTTTGCCTTAAGTGCCCTCTTTAGAGCTCCACTTTGGTGGTAGACATGTTCGGTTTCTTCCATTTGTCTGCAAGCTCTTACCTATGTACCTGGGCCAGTGCTTTAGACAAATCTGTTAGTGATTCTCTTTGTAATCCTCTTATTCCCCATTAAAGACTTTCACCTCATCCGCTGCTCCCACGTTTATGTGGAGTGTAATTCTTATAATGAACCCCTATGCACACAATGATTTAAGTAGCACTGATTTGTTGACGGAAATCAGATGAACGCACACACTAAACCAGCTCAACTCTAAGTCCAGACCCTTCATGTTTTACAGTCCAGAGGGGGACATCAAAGGAAAACTCCACAGGACAACTGAAACCTAACATATTTTTTAAAGTAGCATACCAGGTTATTCTGAGTGACCTACAGGGAAAAATACATAGAATCCTTCAGGCATTCCTATTGTATTTCTAGAAATCAATATTGATATTTTAGTCACAGAACTTTCACCTGACCTTTTGGCCTAGAATTCAAGAATTAAAAGAGGAAAAGCCGAATTCTCTCTCCTGGACTTCTGCTTTACATGCACTTGTATCTGCCCTTAGAGATAAATGCCAAGGCTGATGTGTTAACCTTCTTACTGCATGGTTGGCCATCACTGAAAGAGTTCAGCCTTCCAGACTGCAATCACATAGAACATCACCAGAATTAAATCACCCATTACCAACCCTTCAAGCACAGTCTTAGTAAATGTACACTTAGAATTCTGAGTAAGTTTTGACTAAACAAGAAATGTGCAATCAACTGATAGACTTCAGTCTCATGACACTTTTCTTTCCAAAGAATCGCAAAGCAGCACCCATTAAAATTAGGCAGAATCACAGATGCATATGAAACTGCATATATCAGAGATTTTCACAAGGCTTATTCAGTGGAAGAGTAATCTCTGAATTCCAAAGATTTTATTAACTTTCAGATTCTCTTCTACATTCTATACTTAAATGTAACATGGAATCAGATTTCTGGATATTATTCTACACACCATCCTCTTACTTTACACAATTTGAAGCCTTCACTCTTAAATTACATTTTTGAATTAAACCAATTGAATGCCATATATGCAGTGGTCATACGAATTATACTAGAGATCACACACTCTATTCAGGCTTAAATGGACTTCACGCAAGTTTGGTTTGACTGGCATCATCACCATTCCTGTCAATTGGTGAGAGCTATGTCTAGACCTGACTTAGGTAAGTAATCCCCCTCCCTCGAGAAAGGGAAATATAATCAGGCTTATGCCTATGAAACATGTTCTATTTCTGGTCTAGTAAATTCAATAATATTTTCAGTCTTAGTTCTCATAAAATAACATTTATTCATAATTTGGAGCTGCTGAGTTTCTTCACCTGTTAGAAATCCTCTCCCAATAATATACTGCATTGGTTTTCTAAACTGCCCAATGTTTACAATGTCACTGTTGCCCAGTCTTCCTCTATCACTTGCATTGCATTTTTCATGTTTCTCGAGGTTTTATTCTGATTTTCTCCTCTAGTTTTGAGTGTTTGTACCTTATGTTTATCCTTTCAGTAGTTGTCCTAATTTAACTTAAAAAGGATAATTAAGTTACCCACTTTCCACACCATGCACGGACTATCATATACTTTACTCATGTTCCTGTAGGCGATTTTGTCATCAGAGTTGGGTTTTTTTTTTATGTTCTAAGAAGATTTTTTTCTCTTCACATAATTTCAAATTATTATTGTCTTATACAGTCATTTGTTTAGCTTTAACCACATATTTACCAACATAATTGCTCGTAATTTCTTCTGGCATCTCTGCCTTTCCATATTGTGCGATTTTCCTCGTGCCTAAATTAAACCTTTAGAATTTCTTTTATTAAAGAGACTTTTCTTTTGGCTTATCTCAGCCTGTATGTTTAAAAATGTCTTTTTTTCACCCATACTCGTGAAAGATATATTATTGGGTATAGAACTGTAAGCTCACTGAAAATATTATTCCACTATTTTGGGGTATCTCTTGGTTGTTGGTGAGAGGTCTGTTTAATTAATTACCCATCTACTGTAGTCTTTCATTCCTCCGGAATCTTATAAGATCCCATTTTCTTTTGAATTTTTTTTTTTTTTTTTTCAGTACGCGGGCCTCTCACTGCTGTGGCCTCTCCCGTTGCGGTGCACAGGCTCCGGACGTGCAGGCTCAGCGGCCATGGCTCACGGGCCCAGCCGCTCCGCGGCATGTGGGATCTTCCCGGACCGGGGCACGAACCCGTGTCTCCTGCATCGGCAGGTGGACTCTCAACCACTGCGCCACCAGGGAAGCCCCTCTTTTGAATTTTGCAGTTTTTTTAATGATATCTATGACATGGGAATAGAAATCTGTCTCCAACGATCGATCTGTTTTTTAAATTTAGGTATAATGTAAGTTAATTATAATTTTTTATTTTCAGATTTTTCAAACTTGAAGGAAAATTGAAAGAACACTATAATAAAGACCTGAATACTACTAACTTAGATTCACAAACTCGCAAGATCTTGCCATATCTGCTTCATCTCTATTTCTATACACACACACACACACACACACACACACACACACACACACACACAGCTGTTTTGTCAAGCAATGTAAAGTAGATTGCATACATCATGATATTTCAGCATGTCTCTGTCAAGAACATATGACCACAACACCATACCATGCCCAAGAAAAATCAAGCTTAACATTATCCAACACAGAACCTATATTTAAATTTCACCAGTAGTCATATAAACATTATATATGTATATATATATATAATTTAATACAGGATACAAATTCATATATTATTAGACTGTTATGCCATTTTAGTCTTCTCTAATTTAGAATGACTGATCTCATTTCCCCTATTCTTCTCATACTGAATCCTTTGGAAAGTCAAGACCAGTTGTCTTGCAAAACACATCATTCTATTGAAAAAGAGCCCTCCCCCACCTTTATTCTTCCTTCTGTATCTCTTGTATCACTATGGGCACATGCATGGATTTTTTTTTACATGCTATTCTATATTTTTCTTATTGATGCTATATATTACTAACTAGGTCAATAAATTCCCTATACACAATATCTGTACCCTCTCTCACCCTATTAATCTTTGAGCATCAGACTCACCTTTTCTTTCCTGTTCAGACCTGAAACCAGCCATTTCTTTAAGTTTCCCAGTTTTTAATATGCATGTGGTGAACAGTATTTAGAAATCATGATCTGGGCATTAGATGCACAAAAAGATATCATCATGTCCTTTAACCAAGAGAAGAATATATTATTAGAACATAGAACAGTTAGATTCATTCAAGATGGATGAATATGTGCTTGTGCTTGAAGGACATATCAAGTATATGTATGTGGGGTATGTGTGTGTGCATGTGTGTGTGTGTGTGTGTAATGTGGTTATAACCAAGACTTCTTAATAAAACCCAATACTACAGTGTTTTTCTACACTATCCTGTTCCATGTTTATATCTCCTATCTCCCAACAATATCTATATATTTAACCATTTGTTTTTTTCCTACATTACAGACACAGTATAGTTTCAGAATGACCACACCAAGGCAAATAACAACAACAAACTTACCAAAAAAGTTCATATTTGTGCAATGGTTTTGGACTTCCTAATACATACATCTTTCTAAGCATGTGTTTTATGAGTAACATTATGACAAATAAATATTTTAAGTAGTTACATTAGTAAATTAATTAAATATTTAAGAAAAAGTTAATTAAATTAATTATTTTCTTAGTGTGGTAGTTATTAATTGGATATTCAGGTAGGCTCATTTATTTCTATTTGGTTAAATTAATTTTTTCATTCTTTTATATTTAATTTCATTTTTTGAATATACAAAATCTTTTTATAATTCAAACATCAAACTCTATTAATAGGGAACTGCAGAGCAGTAACACTCCCATTCCTATTTCATCTCTCTCATTTTCATCTACTCCTTATAGATAACTATTTTCATTAGTTTCTATTTAGTGTTCCTTTGCTTCTTTTTGCCAAAAAAAGTATAAACAGATAGATAGATACCTCAAGAAAGAGAGAATCAACTGTTCTTACTTCCCCTTATTTGTCATATAAAACTTAATATTCTATAATCATTCTTTTTTTTTAAACATGTTTATTAGAGTATAATTACTTTACAATGGTGTGTTAGTTACTGCTTTATAACAAAATGAACCAGCTATACATATACATATATCCCCATTTCTCCTCCCTCTTGTGTCTCCCTCCCACCCTCCTTATCCCACCCTTCTAGGTGACCACAAAGCACCAAGCTGATCTCCCTGTGCCATGTGGCTGCTTCCCACTAGATATCTAGTTTACATTTGGTAGTGTATATATGTCTATGCCACTCACTCACTTCGTCCCAGCTTAACCTTCCCCCTCCCTGTGTCCTCAAGTCCATTCTCTACATCTGAGTCTTTATGCCTGTCTGGCCCCTAGGTTCTTCAGAACCTTTTTTTTTTTTAGATTCCATATATATGTGTTAGCATAAGGTATTTGTTTTTCTCTTTCTGACTCACTTCACTCTGTATGACAGTCTCTAGGCCCATCCACCTCTCTACAAATAACTCAGTTTCGTTTCTTTTTATGGCTGAGTAATATTCCATTGTATATATGTGCCACAACTTCTTTATCCATTCATCTGTCGATGGACACTTAGGTTGCTTCCATATCCTGGCTATTGTAAATAGTGCTGCAATGAACATTGTGGTACATGACTCTTTTTGAATTATGATTTTTTCAGGGTATATGCCCAGCAGTGGGATTGCTGAGTCGTGTGGTAGTTCTGTTTTTAGTTTTTTAAGGAACCTCCATACTGTTCTCCATTGTGGCTGTATCAATTTACATTCCCACCAACAGTGCAAGAGGTTTTACTTTTCTCCACACCCTCTCCAGCATTTATTCTTTGTAGATTTTTTGATGATGGCCATTCTGACCAGTGTGAGGCGATACCTCATTGTAGTTTTGATTTGCATTTCTCTGATGATTAGTGATGCTGAGCATCTTCCCATGTGTTTGTAGGCAATCTGTACATCTTCTTTGGAGAAATGTCTATTTAGATCTTCTGCCCATTTTTGGATTGGGTTGCTTGTTTTTTGATATTGAGCTGCATGAGCTGCTTGTATATTTTGGAGATGATTCCTTGTCAGTTGCTTCATTTTCAAATATTTTCTCCCATTCTGAGGGCTGTCTTTTCATTTTGTTTATGGTTTCCTTTGCTGTGCAAAGGGAGAACACTCAAATCAATAGAATTAGAAATGAAAAAGGAGAAGTAACAACTGACACTGCAGAAATACAAAGGATCATGAAAGATTACTACAAGCAACTATATGTCAATTAAATGGACAACCTGGAAGAAATGGACAAATTCTTAGAAGAGCACAACCTTCAGAGACTGAACCAGGAAGAAATAGAAAATATAAACGGACCAATCACAAGCACTGAAATTGAAACTGTCATTAAAAATCTTCCAACAAACAAAAGCCCAGGACCAGATGGCTTCACAGGCGAATTCTATCAAACATTTAGAGAAGAGCTAACACCTATCTTTCTCAAACTCTTCCAAAATATATAGCAGAGGGAGGAACACTCCCAAACTCATTCTACGAGGCCACCATTACCCTGATACCAAAACCATACAAGGATGTCACAAAGAAAGAAAACTACAGACCAATATCACTGATGAACATAGATGCAAAAGTCCTCAACAAAATACTAGCACACAGAATCCAACAGCACATTAAAAGGATCATACACCATGATCAAGTGGGGCTTACCCCAGGAATACAAGGATTCTTCAATATGTGCAAATCAATGAATGTGATACACCATATTAAGAAACTGAAGGAGAAAAACCATATGATAATCTCAGTAGATGCAGGAAAAGCTTTCGACAAAATTCAACACCCATTTATGATACAAACCCTCCAGAGGGAGGCATAGAGGGAATTTACCTCAACATAATAAAGGCCATATGTGACAAACCCACAGCAAACATTGTTCTCAATGGTGAAAAACTGAAACCATTTCCACTAAGATCAGGAACAAGACAAGGTCGCCCACTCTCACCACTATTATTCAACATAGCTTTGGAAGTTTTAGCCACAGCAATCAGAGAAGAAAAAGGAATCCAAATTGGAAAAGAAGTAAAACTGTCACTGTTTACAGATGACATGGTACTATACATAGAGAATCCTAAAGATGCTACCAGAAAACTACTAGAGCTAATCGATGAATTTGGTTAAGTGGCAGGATACAAAATTAATGCACAGAAATCTCTTGCATTCCTGTACACTACTGATGAAAAATCTGAAAGAGAAATTAAGTAAACACTCCCATTTACTACTGCAACAGAAAGAATAAAATACCTAGGAATAAACCTGCCTAGGGAGACAAAAGACCTGTATGCAGCAAGCTATAAGACACTGATGAAAGAAATTAAAGATGATACAAACAGATGGAGAGATATACCATGTTCTTGGATTGGAAGAATCAACATTGTGAAAATGACTATACTACCCAAAGCAATCTACAGATTCAATGCAATCCTTATCAAACTACCAATGACATTTTTCACAGAACTAGAACAAAAAAACTTCACAATTTGTATGGAAACACAAAAGACCCCGAATAGCCAAAGCAATCTTGAGAAAGAAAAGCGGAGCTGGAGGCATCAGCCTCCTACAACGCTATGGTAATCAAGAGAGTATGGTACTGGAACGAAAACAGAAATATAGATTAATGGAACAGGAGAGAAAGCCCAGAGATAAACCCACACACATATGGTCACCTTATCTTTGAAAATGGAGGCAAGAATATACAATGGAGAAAAGACAGCCTCTTCAATAAGTGGTGCTGGGAAAACTGGACAGGTACATGTAAAAGAATGAAATTAGAACACTCCCTAACACCATACACAAAAATAAACTCAAAATGGATTAAGACCTAAATGTAAGGCCAGATACTGTAAAACTCTTAGAGGAAAACATAGGCAGAACACTCTATGACATAAATCACAGGAAGATCCTTTGGGACCCACCTCCCAGAGAAATGGAAATAAAACAAAAAATAAACAAATGGGACCTAATGAAACTTATAGTCATTCTTTATACTTTATACCCTAGAAATCACATAAGTTCAGAGAAAACTACTTCATCCTTTTTTATGGAAAAATATTATTTCAGTGAGTGGCTGTACATAAATTATTCAACCAGCACCTTAGGCTGTTTCCAGTCTTTTCAAGTTACAACGAATGCTCAGATTCAGAACCTTGAACATACATTGCTTTCACTTGTGGAGGACTCTCTTCATGGTAAATTCACAGACTTGGGGTTGCTGGAGTGAAGTGGTTTTGTTAGTTATTTTCAGTTATATAATTTCATATTAGATTTTTCCAATCTACATGACTGCCCCTAATATCTTAATCCTTTTATCAACAGCTGCCACCAACCACTTAACTTTTCTTGAATATATTAGCATTTATCTTTATCCCTCAGTGTGGAGTGACTACAACTGAATATAACACTCTAAGGATCGAGTCCAAATTTGAGTAGGGCAACAATCTCCATTGTTGCAGATACTTTTTAAGCTATTTGAGGTAATTATAATTATATTGGACTCTTTCGGGCACATGCATCTCCTTATCACATAATTTTACAGTCATTTTAAAACCCTAAGTATTTTCTACACTCACCCCTTCCATTTCATAGACTTTTTGTAACATTGTAGGTTTGATCCAAATAAAGGTCTTCTTCCAATTTATTAATTTTTAATATTATCTAATAAATTAGATGAATCATACCTCTGTCAATATGATATGGTCATCATTCGGTTATCCAACATACTATCAACCCTCTCCAGCCTAAGGTAGTGACAAAGTGACACAACTTTTACACAGACTGTGACACAATACGGCAGATGAATTTTGCTTCAAGGCACTAATAATGTTTTCACCAAATAAAAAAAACGTTGTTCTAATGGATGTTTCTTCATTTGTTAGACCAATTTTTGTATTGGTAGTTATATATACTGCATGCCAACTATCTACTTGGTATCTCACAATAAACTGAGATAAGTATCATTAACTCTCCTGATTATACAAAAGAGGAAACTTGAGTTACAAAGGAAGGCAGTTATTTGTTCCAAGTACACAGGTGCTAAATGGCAGTGTGAGTAATTGAGCTTGAGTTCCACACAGTCCAGAATTATAATTGGCTGCACACAGCAGAACTTTAGGTGCTCTCATAGGTTACTTGCTATCTGCACTTCTAATCCTGATAAACTGAGGATTCTTGACAGTGCTTGCTTTTGCTTTCTGGAAGCTTGTTTCTAAAGGATTTGACAAAAAAAATGGCAAGGGAATTATGACAGTATTTTTGAGACTTATCCAGCTATGAATTGGTCAAAGAAGGAAAATATTAGAAAGAATAAAAAGGGACGAAAAGATATTCTTAGCTTTTGAGAACCCAACACTTTACTTTGAAAAATTTATCTAAGTCAATTTAATGAAAAGGTAAGAAATAACTCTTTTAAAAGTGTTAGGGCTCAAGGAAGAATAGTCTATTATATTAGCTTTCCTTGAACTTTCTTCTCTATGATTCCAAGGTGTTTTAGAAAAACTCATATGAAAGACAGGTATTTAATAAAGGAAAAACTTAACTTCAAAGACCCTTTAAAGGAGGCATTACCATAACTAATTTACAGGCCTAATATCTACACAAGGGAAAGTTTCAAGATCTAAAAAGGTCACCTCGTACTAGGAAACCAAAGTTGAGTGTGTGATCTCATTTTGCTTCCTGGAGCTTGTATGAATCTTTTCCATCTTCAACTCAATTTCTGAACAGCAAAGTTCTAATCTTTTTTCTGAGAAAATGTTTCAGGGAGCCGTACCTCCTGTAAAATGCTCTGTCAAACTCAAAGGTGATCTTGGGAAATTGAGAAATCCTGCTAGAGATCTGCAATTTACATATTAAAGTTTCTGAGATATTCTATAGAAAAAGAAATCTGTTCTTCAGACACAAAGATATTCCACCAGTGATTTTTTTTTCCTCTCACAACACTGAGAAATATTTTCACACTTTGGGGAATACTGTTCTAACAGTTCCTTCCACTAATCCTTATCCACTTTCATTTCCCATCTTCCCTCACACCCTTGTCACCACTGTACCTCATCACTTCCACCCTGTAAAAGGCAGTCTTTACATAAATTGTGAGCTCCGTTCGGGCAGAGATATTGTCCATTCTTCCTGCAATATCTCCAGAATCTAACACAGCTACAGGCATATAGTAAGACTTAAATAAGTATGTGAAATAAATGAATATTTGAATGAATATACGTGAATGAATACATAGAAACTTAACATCAGCCACAAGTTCACAAGTATATCCAAAGTCATTTCAATCTTCCTCTCCATATACAATTAGATACACTTGTATCTCTATATGGCATTAATCACCCTGATGTATGGAAATTCACTTGTAAATGAAACATAGTTAAGGATGTGAATTTTTTATTTGATAAAGTAGGGGTTGGCAAACTTCTTCTGTAAAGGTCCAGATAGTAAATGTTTTAAACCTTGCAGATTATATATTCTGCTGCAACCACTCAACCTTGCCATTATACTGCAGAAACAGCCATAGAAAGTAAGAATAAATGAATGGGTGAGGCTGTGTTCCAAGAAATTTTTATTTATCCAAACAGGCAGAGATACTCAGTATCACTAGTCACCCACTAAAATGCCTTTTGGGGGGTTGTTTCTGAGAGATTTGACAAAATCTCTCAAAGAGATTATGAAAGTATTTTTGAGACATTTATACAGCCATGAATTGCTCAAGGTAGGAAAACATTAGAAAGAAAAAAAAGGCATAAAAGATATTCCTAACTTTTGAGAACCAAACACTAAAATACATTCAAAATACATTAAAAAAAGTTGGACAATGGGAACATATGTATATGTATAACTGATTCACTTTGTTATAAAGCAGAAACTAACACACCATTGTAAAGCAATTATACTCCAATCAAGATGTTAAAAAAAAAAGTCTCGGCAGGGATATGGAGAAACTGGAACACTCAAACATTGCTGGTGGGAATGTAGAATGGTACAGCCACTTTGGAAAACAGTCTGACAGTTTCTCAAAAGGTGAAACAGAGAGTTAACACATGACTCAGCAATTACACTCCTAGGTAGAATTCTGAAAAGAGAAACGAAAATGTAGATCCGAAATAAACAAACAAAAATGTGTGCATAAACAGCAGCATTAACAGTCAAAAGTGAAGACAACTAAAATTTCCATGAACAGATGAATGAATAAATAAAATGTGGTGTACCCATGTGATGGAATATTATTAGACAGTAAGAAGGAATGAAGTGTTTATACATGCTACAACACATATGGACCTCAAAAACATTACACCAAGTGAAAGAAGACACAAATGGCCACATATTATAAAATGCCATTTATATGAAATATGTAGAATAGTCAAATATATGGAGATATAAAGTAGGTGAGTAGTTGTCTACGGATGGGGCCTGGCTGAGGGGGTGGACAGTGGAAGGAATGAGGAATGATTACTACTGTATTCAAGGTTTCTTTAGGGGGGATGATGAAAATGTTCTAAAATTAGAATATGGAGATGGATACCCAGGTCTGTAAATAGACTAAAACCTATTGAGTTGTATATTTTAAATGAGTCAACTTTACGGCATGTAAATCATACCTAAATAAAGCTGTTAAAAACACACTTTTTAGGAAGTGGCAGAGTGTTTCCAACCCCTTTTCTAATCGATGCATAATGCTTCCTTTTACAAGAGAAATAATTCAATTTGCCAAAATCTGGGTTATGCATGACCTTTCAGTATTTCAGTTAAATACCCATGTATTTAATGAGAATGCAGATTTGCATGAACAGGAAAGTCAATGAAAAGCTTTTGGTCTACTTTTCAGGCAAACCACAGGCATGAATTCAGGAAACTATCTGGAGGCAAATAAAATACACGCCCCTGAGACAAGCTGGGACCTGGGACCCTTTGCTACCGTGCTGCTTGCACCTGGACACACCTCTCCTTGAGCAACAAAATACAAAGAAACTGTAGGGGACTAAAAATAACTGCCTGCATGTGCAGTTGAGACAAATTCTGGACAAAAAATATAAAGAGACCAAAAAAACCCAACTGCCACTTTTGAAGAGCCTGGAGCGCAAGCAGGGAACTGAGCATGCCCCCTGCACACAACACCACATAAGGGGTGGGCAAAACACCTAAGCCACCACTCTGTCCGGACCCCTGGACACACCCCTACCCTGTATAGGGAGCAAGCAAGCAAGGGAATCTGTTGTTTGTTCTCACTCCCCCCCTGCTGCAGCAGGGGCCCCGATAAAGCCTTGCCTGAATTTCTTGTCTGGCCTCTAGTCAATTTCTATTGACTGGGGAAGGCCAAGAACCCTGGTCCGTGACACTCGTGACCTTTGACAATGCAGCAATTGGTTTAACTGTTAACCTCAATTAGCCATTGCCCCTGATTCTCATTGTATACTTCCTTGTTGGGGTCTTTCTTATGATTTTCTGGATTGGCCTCTAGATTCTAAGCATGAAAGTCTCTGACTGATTGGTTCAATGAGGCAGTCTCCAGGACTTGGCACTGTACCTTTCAAAACTTCTGTTCTTAATAAATGCACATTGAAACCAGGGAAGTAAAAGGTGCAGAGCATTTAGAACTAGAAAGATTCTAATGTAGTTTAAAACTTCTAGGATCCTGACCTTTGACATGTGGCTGGTGCCATCTGAGTCTCAGTCAGCAAAATGAAATGGAATGATAAAAAATGTTTCTACCCAACTCACAAAATACATGCGAAAGATCTGTGTGAACTCTAAAAAAACGTGCCGTATAAATATCCAGTATAATGATTGCTGTGACTATTTTGCATAGATGTGCCTTTGTTCATTTGTCTCTGTATCTTTTAGCTTAAGTGAGGTGTATGAGTTTACACATAAATAAATAAATAAATTTAAGGGTAATAATAGACTCATCTGAATGTGGCTGGGAAATCCAATTATAGGGAAATATTCAGTCACATTTCGATTATAATTATATCTAGATTGTGAACTGCTAAAGGCAGGTGTTCTATAATCTTTGTAATCACATTGCTAGAATTATGCTTGGCATTTGGTTGGTGTTTCATAAACATTTCCTGAACAATCTGCCCACTTATATTATTAAAATAAGTGTATTAAAAAGCATGATTCAAGTAAGAATTCTTGGAAGAAGAGACTCAAGCCTCATAGTAGCAAGGGTTTTAATCTGGAAACCATGGACCCCAGGATAAGCTACAGGGGTTGTTAGCCCTGAAATTACATGCAAATATCTGTGTTTATGTGCTTATTTGCATTTTGCTGGGTCCATGGTTTGATCAGATTCCCAAAGTGGCCTATGGCTACCCACAGTATTAAGAATCATTTTACCCAACTATTGTAACTCCTTCAACATCGAGATAAAAAATACAACGTACTTGCAGTTTAGGGAATTCATCTTATCCTTCTCTGATGCCAATTACAACATAAAGACTAAACGCATGAAAAGTAATCACTACACACTGACTGAATGATAATAGGTCATGCTATACTCCACATATAAAGAATAAGCTCTTATATTCAACACCTACTGGGAAATTTTTTTTCCTGCAGTGGAAATGGATTTTTCTTCAGTTGACTTGATGATCAACGGGATATATTTGCCGGCAGCTAGTCTGGAATGACTTAGACAAAGGATTCCGGAGAGGAATGAATTCATGTTCCTACAACACAATGACGTTTGACTATAACCACCTTTTTAAAAGCCCCATGCACTCATTTAATGGTAGGAGTAATTGGTTCCTTTATTAGGGCTTCCTTTGTGAGATATTTTTGAAAATGATCCCAGTCCCTTTAAATCAGTATTTCTCAAAAAGTGTTCTCTGTTACACCAGTTCCAGGCAATGTTAATAGGTATTATGAAAACACATTTAACATTTCCTAAACGTGACTGTCCTTGGAATCCTTGAGAGTCAGTTATTTTTGTATTATACTTTGAAAGCCCTGCTTTAACTCAAAGGTGAGGAATGCAAAATCATTTATAGGTCATCCAAGAAGGTTACGATTAATTTGCCCTTAGTAGAGATAAGAAATTTAATGAAAGTCTTCTTGACGCCAAAACGGAAAAAAAATAACAAACAAAAAAAATTCTGACAGTTAAAGAAAGCACTCTGTCTTAGAGGTATTCATCATCTTTGGCAATGATCTTTTTTTCTTTAGAATAAACTTTATAGAGTATAAAGGAAAATATCTCAAAACAAGTAGAATATATTCTCTTTTCTTCTAAAGAAGGCCAAGGCCATAAATACTAGAGGTGTAAAGGAATATGAGGAAAAAAATATCTATGCGTGCTGAAGAGCCAATTCAGGGAAAAAACAGGAGTCAATTGATCTCTAGTGCTTACCAAGCCACTACAAGTAGATGGCGCTCCATATGGTGCTAAGTCACCTAAGGAACCATGTTGAGATTGGGAATATACCCTCATAATTATTTTTTCCATCCTGCAACTTACATTTTAGATTATATATTATAGAATTCCATTATAGAGATGTTCCTTACACGTTTAAAATCCCTGTTTTACCATCCAGGAAGCTTATAACCTACAGAAATAGAAAGACAAGTCAATGAAAAAATAATGTATCTCTAAAATGAATGGGGCTCATCTTCCCGTTTTTCCTACTTAAAAATGTCCCATGTCAACTGCATATCAATAAGCATTGCCTATTTATTATCAAAGAGAAGTAAAACATCATGCATTTGAAGATACATAGCTAGAAATAATTACTATTATTAAAAATGTAATATTTTATAATAGAAGGCTGTTTTATAATAGAATAGTTGCAGTATTTTTGCTTATTTCCATTTCTTTTGAACACTGACATTTAAGTTTTAAAAAAAGGCCCAAATTTTTTTGAAAAAGTGTTGGAAATTGTATCTAAAATAGTGTAAAAGTTAATTGTTACTCTATAATCCGGAAAGAGATGCTTGAGCACTATAGTTCTGTGCATCTTTTTTTTTTTTTTTTCTGCATTTGGTGTTTGGACTGAAAGATTGGGATTAAATACAAGAAAGGATTTCTTGTCATGTATCAGTGTTGTTGCCATCTCTTTACACTAAATGCTAACCATGTCATTTTGAAATATAAAGGGCAAATTATGTTTTCAGAATGGGCTTTATATCTCTGGAGATGTTTATGATTTGTATTATTTGGAAAAATTTCCACTTATAAGAAATGACCCTTATAGAATCAGTTGACCATACTTTCCAATTTTTGCCTGCTCTACTGGTGCAATTATAAATAGAACTTTCCTTATTCTGAAAAAGTGACTTGACTTGGACAATAAATTATATGGCCTAATATATGGCCTAATACCATATTTTCCATAGAAATTATCTAAATAACTGGGCAGAGCTCTGATTACACTATAAGTTTCTGGAAAAGAAGACATTATTGATCATTACTGTATATGAAGAAATAAAAAAATTAAAAATGCATACTCTTAAGCAAATGGATAGAAAATTATGACTCTCTAAGCAGTCCAAAAGTATCAACTCAACCAGAATTGCTAATACAGACAGGTAAAAATTATGGTTTCTCCATAAAATATGACAAACTTTCTGTCTAGTTGACAGCGTTTTGCAGGGTTTTTTTCTAACCATAACATTTTACCTTTGGTTTCTTTTATTTTTCTGGGTGACCATGTAAGATATTTTAATCTGAAAAGACTGACAGGCTAATGTTCTATAAATCCTACTCCACACTTCCAGTAGGGGAACTAAAAGTTGGTAGCTACAAGTTTCTGATGGCCCGTCATGCCTCTTTAAAACATCGTTATGTACGCTAAGACTTAAACATAACATTAGTCTTTTGAATATAAAATATGTGTGGGTTTGCATGCAGAAAGCAAAGAGATAAAGTGGAAAGGAGGCTAGTTCAGCACATAATGGGTGACTAGATTCCAAGTTCGAACCTGGCCCTGTGCTCTGTTTGGGAAGCAAGGACTTGATTTTCAGGTAGTACTGCCATTCTCCTGGAGGACAGCTGATGTAAATCAATGGCAGTGAGCAAAGATTTCAGGAGATGAGAATGCCCATCAGTAAAGCAGCAGTGGCATAACATTCCAATATGCTCTTTATGAAATGCAAAGCTACTTCACTTGGAGGGCAAAACTGAACAGATGGAATAAACCTTTCTTACTTTATGTTTATTAAGAATATAGTTTCAACTCTGGAGCTCATTTCAATATCTTTTACAAATTTTTACAATTTACGCATTTATCTACTCCATCAAATAGTAACCAACCCTCAGGTATCCATTCCCTCTGTTGCTGGAAAACAAAGTTAGAACGAAGCCCTATCTTCAGTGAGTTTATTGAAGAAAACAGAAAAGGAAATGACTGAACTCAAATGACAACAGGTGTTTTGATAGACATTCACACAGAATAAAGCAGGTGTCACTAGCAAAGCCCATTCACAATTCCTGGGAAATAAAAATAGAATCTGGGTGATAAGATAAAGTCTAACCTTTTCTCCCCCTTGGGCTTAGTCTAGTTTCACTTGCTCATAGGGTGTCACGTGCAGACGCCTCACGCTCAGAATTTCAGACCGGAGTTCCTGGTACGAAATGACACCTCAGCTCCCGGACCGTGTGCGGAAGTGCTACACACGACACTGCAATTCAAGATGGCGGGGGCAGGCCGTGTGCAGAGATGCTGCGATCTGGAGTGTGAGTAACACGCATGTGCCCATCACGCGAGAACTCTGCCCCCTCCCCTCCCCACTGATAGAACGTCACAAAGCAGCCCCACCCACAGTCCCTCGGGGAGAACGCATGAACTCTAGAGAGCAAGCTTGCACCTCTCCATTCTTTGATCAAAGAATAAAGCTTTCCTTTGCTTATGAACCGAATCTGGTCTCCTTCTATTGGTACGAGAGACACGGGCCAGAAGGACCCTTTTTGCGGACAGACTCAGGAGGGTCAGTAACACAGGGGCACTGAGAAAGTCGGTTCTATGCCTGGGTTGACAAAAGGCTCACAGTGTGACACTTGACTGAGTGAGCCTCGAGAGGAGAGCAGGTGACTAGAATAGCAGAGGATCACACAGAGGAGTCAGCAGGGGTAACAGCAAGAGTGTTAGAAACTGCTGGACCTGTTCAGAAAACTGTCAGTGCTCTGTACTTGGGTATTGATCTTACCGGGGCACGAACCCGTGTCCCCTGCATTGGCAGGCGGACTCTCACCCACTGCGCCACCACGGAAGCCCCTGGGTATTGATCTTTTATGAAAAGGATGAGTGCACTGTAGAAAGATATGAAGTACAGGCAATGCCATGCTAAGAACATTAGATTTTTTATTATAGAGAATGGGGGCACATGAAGTATTCTAAGCAGAGAGCTAATATGTCCAGACCTGAATTTTAGAACGATAAATGGTATGAGTGATTGAAAGACACGTGAGCAGGGCTATGATAGAGCTATTTAATCTAGTCTTGGGAAGGCTACTTAATGTAGGTGATATCTGAGCTAAAGTTCAAAGAATGAACAGGAGCTAATCAGACCAAAAAGTCATTACAGAGAGAAGGAAGAATATTAGAGGAACAGAAACATGAAATTTTATGATATAGCATAAAGGTAGTGGTAGAAAATTGTGAGAAATAGAACTGTAGGAAAAAGTACACTCCCAAACAGGAATATTAATTCCATATATCTCTCACCTCTATTTAAGTAACACTTGCTACTTTTTTCTAATTGTACAGTCAAACAATTCTCTACTATAATCTCCATTTAGGTTCTCTGTGGAAAGAGAAAGGAATAGAAATTCAGGATGAAATTTCTAATTCCATGTTAAATAATTGACTCCATTTCTCCAGATCATTAGGTTTGCATTAATTTTCTTAATCCCCGTAAATAATTGCAATAACCTTAAAGAGATACGCTTTCCCAAGGAGAAGCAGTGGTTTCCAGATTTTTGTTTAATATTATATATGTTGCTCCACCCTTTCCTTTAACAATTACTCTTCTGCTTGAGTTTATATTTTCATAAATAACTACAACAAGTTAAGAATACATTTACTTTGTAATGCTGTGATCACATAAGTGGAATTTGTATTCACCTAGTCTATGGAGTCACATGTAATGCAACTTATAACTCCATGCCATTCTAGAATTTATAATCAGTCAATCAGATAAGATAAATAATGGGTTTTTTCCCAAAATATGTGCTTCTATTTTATAGAAGTAAAACAGTCTGAAATGAAAAAAATGTGCATTCGTATGTACGTGTGTATGTACATGCACATGTTTAAAATGGACTGAATTAATATAGTAATTGGCCAGAAAATTTTCAGATGTAATACAAATATAACCAGTTCTATAACTATAATCTTACTACTAAATATTTGTTTACTTTTGTATTGCTTTCTTGGTAGTTTTTATAAATTTCAGTATCTGTTAACTTTTTTTTCAAATTTGGTTTGTTCCTTTTCACAGAGGAAAGCAAAAATTCGAAATTTTTGCTCTCATTTTTCCTCATTTGCTTAACATCAGAGTTATTTAATTTTACTTAAAAATTTTCTGATCCTGACATGTTCTTAATTCCTCCTTTAAAATTTTATTTATTCCTGATTTTCCTCAGCCATTTTTGGGGTTATTCTCCACCCTGATGGCTCTTAGCCATCTTTTAAAATTTTTACAAGGGGAAATGGGTGGGGGAGGGATAAATTAGGAGTTTGGGATCAGCAGATACAAACTACTATATATAAAACAGATAAGCAGCAAGGTCCTACTTTATAACACATGGAACTATATTCAATATCCTGTAATAAACCATAATGGAAAAGAATATGCATACATATATATGTATAACTGAATCACTTTGCTGTCCACAAGAAACTAACACAACACTGTAAAACAACTGTACTTCAATTAAAATTTAAAAAAAATTACACACCCAATAGTTTATCACTTCTTCTCAGAACCAGTGATGAGTCGGAAAGCACTTCTCTAATAGAGATACATAATACAAGCCCCCAGGAGGGGGGGGGAAACATTCTCATTGTCTCACTTTTTTTTCTCAACTAGATTCCATTTGCTTAAGAATCTGTGGACAAAAAGATTACCCACTCATTGAGCTGGTCAACACTGAGCACTTGGAGTATTTGGCTAGAGATGAAGCAACTCAGGTGAACAAGCATCTTATTTGTGATGACATCCTGGAATTACAGCAGGTATCATGTAAGCTTCACTGGTCACAATCCAACAAAATATATGTTTTTAATGTGCATATATTTGTTCTGAATTGCAATAATTTTAAATACCTCTTTACTCTGCCTTTGCCTTTGTGCATATATAATATTTATACTTAAGAAAGGGGGTAGAAATTTTTATATAGGGAACTGTAAAGCTATTTGACTAGTCCACATAATAATTTAAAATTTATTATCCACTCAAATATTATTTTATACTTATATAACTGCTACCCAGGTACCAAAATAATCTCCTACCTGATCTCCCTCATAAGATGATCTCTGCCCTCACCGCGTGAGACTTGCACTCTGGTTGCCTACTGACTTTAAAGCAAGTCACTTAACCCCTCCAAGAGAGAATTCCTTTCCCTATAGAATTGTGGAGTTCAGAGAAATTTTCAGTCAACAGTCAGGCTACTGTCAGGAGGTACCTGGAAATGTGCAGGATTGATTTACGCAGTCTGAGTAACTGGGTGCCTGAATGACGCTAGACAGCGGGTCTGACCATGTACATACACAGCTCCACCCAATGAAGAACTATCCCATCCAAACTCTCTCAGCAACTTTTTTAAGAGACGTAAGCTGAGAACTGATCTCTAAAGTTATATTCAATTCTAAAATTGCATAAGGGATAAGTTTTTACAGTGATGATGGTAGACCTTTCAGTTTTCTGCTCATCCCCTTTGGCCCTGACCATTTCAATGCATGCCCTGAATTCCATCTGATAATACCTTTGTTACTCTGCTCCAGGTATCTCTTGGCCCTCCCCTTCAGCAGTCCACAGAAGTGGTTGGAAATGAATGTCTCTGGGATAGCCTTTAAATCAAGGATTGAATCCACACTTCTCCCTCCTGTGGGCAGGCATGGTGATGTCTCTGAAGTGTGTTGTTCTAATACCATTTCCCAGAGCTCCTCAGAGGATTAAACTCCAGGTGCCCGGAGTCTAAGATGCTTGACTATATACCCTTTATCGGTACCTTTCCTTCCCAGTCCTACTTTCTCACTGGGATTTCTTAAGATCACTTCCCAGTAATCTACTTCTACTGAAATCCATGCCTATGTCTGCTTTTGTGGGAGTCCAAATTGAGACAATTATGTATGAGCTTTATTAAAGAGGCTCAGAGAAGGAATGTGTCTTAGCAGTATTTGTTCGAACTGTCAGGAATGGATTCGCTGAAAATGGAGGCTTATGTTAGGGATCTGAAGTGGAAAAAGGAGAGGAGAACGATGGAATGTTGAGTCAGCTGTATGCAGACTATGACTTTGAATTACAGCGCAGATTTTACACCACGGAGGGGCAGTAGCTGTATTAGATAAGCAAGTAGAAGCACTTAAAAGAACTCATGGACATTGAGACACAGAACTGCTCTGATGATGAAATAACACGGGTTTCTATACACAAGGACCAAAAGATATTCTACCAGCATATATAAATCAGAAACCACAGACACATTATTACAATGTTACCCTTCACATATTTTCTGAGTGCTTACTGAACACGGGACTAAGCATTGGGATTTCTTGAACTTCTCTCATGAATGAGACTCCTATCTGGCCAACCACCAAAAGAGAGTACCATGCAAAGAACTTCCCAAAAAAGGAAAGATTCACTTCCTATCTCTATAAAATAGCATCCAAATATCTGGCTCTCCTAGAAATCTCTTCAGCATCAAGTCACAGAAACAAACCACTAAATACTCTAAGAATGTAATTCCTTGAGGTCTTGGATAAATATGCATCCTCCCAGCAGCAAAGTACGAAAGTCATGTAGCAGCCATAGTTACAATCATTAAACAAAGAAACACATTCTTTGTTTTATGTCCCATTCTACACAGTTGATTTATCAACGCTGCCTAGTGGTAAGATTCCTCCTAATATTACCAGTTGTGATACTGTTATTGTGATTAAATGGAAAGTTATAAAAAGGGTAAAAAAAATACATGTGTTCAGCATTTTTAATGCATCTAACAGTGTTAGGTGTATCAATATCTCTGTTTTATAATTTCATATAATTTCGTATATATAGTTAGAATGTATCATTATATCAATACATAGCCTTATAAGAGAAGTGCTATTAATCCCATTTTGCAAAGGAGGAAATTGAGGCTCAGAAACATTAAGTAACTTTCCCAGGATCACTATATCTATGCATTGCAGACATGAGATTACAACCCAGGTCTTTCTGCCTGCAAAACACATACTTCCCACTTGCTACATTTGGGCAGAAGATATCAGCATATGAGAAGCTTATTGGTGGGAACTAGAGAGATACATTCCACTTCACTATACATATGGAAGATATGAGTAACTGAAATTATAGCTATGAAATTGTAATGCATTTTCTAGTGGATTTCACAGAGATACAGAACTTGAGACTTGAAGTCATTTAGTCAATCTATATTTGTAAAATAACCCTGCAAATACTCCCAGCTAGAAACTCATTAGAATAATCATCACAGCAAGATGAAGCACTGATATATTCTAAGCAAATACTCTTGGTTTCCAGAACGGCTTTCCATCTTTGGTCCAGGGGGAAAAATCATGGCAAATATCACCACATGTTTTTAATACTGGGTCTTATTTTTGTAAATGAGATTCTGTTTGGGATATTTTATGTTTCACAAAGATGTTAATTTGATCATATTAAAAAGAAGTCAAGGACATAGGGAGAAGCTGACGGGGATATAAAAATACAAATTTTGGTCAGATGCATGGTTCACTACTTTTCTACAGTTGTCTGATTAGGGCCATAAAAAAGTGTCACAAGTGGGCATCATTTTCCTTCCATATTGTAATATATCTCATATACCTAGAAATGTATTCTGAATAGTTACATTTTCTCTACCATTTGATCCAGCAATCCCACTTCTGAATATTTGTCTAAAATAATTGAAATCAGGATCTCAAAGAGCTATCTGCACTCCCACGTTCATAGTTCACAAGAGCCAAGGTGTGGAAAACCTAAATGTCCACTGATGGGCAATTTAAAAAAAAGAAAATGTAGTATACATACAGTGGAATATTTTTCAGCCTTAAAAAAGGAAGGAAACTCTGCAGTATGTGACAGCGTAAATGAACCTTGAGGACAGTATGCCAAGTGAAAAAGCCCTGTCACAGAAAGACAAATATGCATGATTTCACTTATGTGTAGCATCTCACGTAGTCAGATTCATAGGGGGAGGGGGAAATGGGCATGAGAAAGATGAATAAGTTTTAGAAATCTGCTGTATAGCATTTTACTTATAGTCAACAATAACGTATTGTACCCTTAAACATTTAAGAGGGTAGATCTCACGTTAAGTGTTCTTCCCATATTAAAATAAAAATAATCAAGTGAAACAAAGGAAAAAAAAGAAAAAAAATCATAAATCTAGTATCTGTGAAGATACCAAACTGAGACTCAAGATATTTATATTCTAGATTTGGTTCAAACCTTCATTCTCTATTCAACCTTGAGTAGTATTAGAGCCCAGAGAGATCTTAGAGGCCATCAAGTTCAGTGCTCTCATCTTACAGATATAAAAGAAAAGAAAAAAAAAAAAAAACCCAGAAACTCCTGAAAATGAAGTGACTGACTGAAGGTAACCCTACTAAAAAAAAGCTAGGCTAACACAGGGGTTAGGGCTGCTGACTCCAAGATTAGTGCTTTCTAAAAACATTTTATGGGCTGTTTCCTTTGCCTTTATGATATGGCTTCAGCAACATCATTCCAAAGCTCTAAAATTCGATCATTTTATGATATGAGGATATTCTCATATCTGTAAGCTACAATAGATGAAATAAGAGAAATCTGAAACCATACATTTTTTTTGGAAGAAGTTAGAAAGTCATATTGCTATAAAGGAGTTTCACTTGAAGAAGAAAAAATAGGTCAGCTTTGTATTCAGAGCCTGGGATCAACACTAAATTCTGTCATCAACAAGGCTGGGAGAGTAGGAAAAATAAAGTTTTAGAATCAGGCTTCTCGCAGAAATGTTGGGAAAACCATGATTTCTGTGGCACTGGAGTAGCCTCCCTAGCATGCTATATTTCATTTCCTGGAAGATACTAATTTACTTTGAAATGTTCATTGCTTAGATTAAGATTGAGTTTTTGAAATGTGTCCCCACATAATTTATGCAGGAGAAAAATAGGCTCTTCCCTCGAGCGTATTAGTATTAGCAGTTGGTATTCTGCACTAATTTGAAAATGATCTATTTTATATAATCATTTTACATTCCACTCCCCTACTGAAAAGTTAGGATCTTGGTTATTTTTTTTTCTCTTTCATTTCCTGCATGAAGGCGGTTTATGCACTAAAATTCAGGAACATTAGTCACACAATCCAGCTTTTATTAAAATTCGATTTCCTCTTTGCTGTGAGAATGCAAGCTACATTGACCTGATATAATATAGATATGTAGGGGAAAAGACTTATGTCTTAAGATACTAATTTGCAACCACTATCACGTGGGTGGATTAATTGACTGACATGCCTAGGAATATCAATGTTCTATTAGAAGTATACTTTCTAAAGATATTTATTTTGGCTAATATTGTTTCCCTTTTTTTTTCTTTCTCTCTCTCTTTTGTTTAAAAATTTTTTTAGCTTTTTTCTACCATCATACAAAGTACTTGCAGTTTTGCAGTTCTCTTAAAGACAATACAAATCAGCCAATTCCAAATACACATATCCTGCTTATACCAGGGTAGTGGTGCTGGGGAGCAGATAGAATTTAAAGGATGTGTATAGCTTATCCTCAGGTAACTGAAGAGCTCTTTCAATAATTAAGCTGCTGAATATTTACAAGCATTTTAAGAAGAGAAGATAAAAGATGTGTTGTTTTATTTACATGGGTAATTACAAAATTCATTATTTTTCATACTGGGGTCTCTGCCCATGTAGCTCTTAGTTAGCTGTGTTGGGATTGGTTCTACAATTTACCTCATCTTGAACACACATACACACACACACACACACACACACACACACACACACTTATACTGCTTGTGGTAGCTGGCCTCCAAGATGGCCCCCAAGAGCTTCTCTCCTGGTATTCTTACATCAAGTCCTCGCCAACCGTGAATTTGGAGTTGATCTCAGTAACTAATAGCATATTGTGGAAATAATTTGTGACTGAAGAGACTAGTCATAGAAGACATTTCCTCTACTGCAGGCTCTATCTTGAAGCACTCACTCTGGGGAAAGGCAGCTGCCATTCCTGAGCCTTAAACAGCCCTATGAGAGAGGCCCATGTGGGAAAACCTCCCACCAGTGGTCTACCTGACATCCATGGGAGTGAATCATTTTGGAAGCAGAGCCTTGAGCACCAGTCAAGCCTTGATGACTGCAGACCTGACTAACATTTTAACTCTAACCTTATTAGAGATCCACACAGTTAAGCTACTACCCCTATATTCCTGATCCACAGAAACTAGGTGAGATAGTAACTCTTTAATGTTTAAGCTACTAAATTGGTGGATAATTGGCTTTGCAGCAATTGATGGCTAATACACAGCATTTTCTTGATTAAAAAAAAAGTAAATATTCTCTACTGACTTCCCACTAAAGAAGACGAGGATATAGCTCTCGTATATTCACCCTCAACCTCACTATGAACCACTTATTATTCCCCATCCATCCATCTCTCCATCCAATATAGGTATATTATCATTTCAATAAGTAAATATTCAGTAGTTTCACTATTAATGACAGCATCAATATTCTCCAGAGCCGAGCCATTAACTACATTTTTTTTTACTCAAAACAATTTTGGTTTCACTAAAGTAAATAATTCATTCTTTAAAACATTCTTTAAAGTATTCTGTGTAACAAAAACTAAATTATCTCAAAACTCTCCACATAGACAGTAAATGTTCCACACAATAGGCTCTAGTATTCTACCAGAGTGTTTGCTTTTATTTATTTTTACTTATTTTCAACTTGGACTCATTGTGTGACAGCTTACCATTCTCTTGATTTTAAAATGGCATCCTGGGGTACCTTTTCACTACCACCCGGATAATTCACTTCTCATGTCTCCCATGAGAGATCCTATGACTCCTGAAAGCCAATCTCATGCCTTCTTTGTGATTTTCATATTTTTTTTTCTGCAACATATTGTCTAGTAGTTTCCTGAGAAAGTCATTGTTTTTTGAGATTTGTAGATCTGAAAATACCTTCATTCTAACATCATGCTCTACTGAATAGGTATGAAGCTCCAGCTTGGGAATAATTTTCCCTCAGTATTTTGAAAGTATTCAGTACTTCCCAATGTCTTCTATCATATAATTTTGCCACTGAGAAGAATCTTTCTGATATTTCATCCTCTGTATTGCCAAATCTGTTTTCTCCTCTGTAAAACTTTAGGGTCTTCTCTTTTTCTTCTACATTCCATAATTTCATAATTATGTGCCTTTGTCTGAATCTTTTTAACCTCATCCCTTGTTATTCATACTCAGGCTAGAAATACATATCTTTAAAATGTAGAAAATTTTAAAAATTATTTTGAAAATAGTTTCTTTTCCATTTTCTCTCTTCTCTCTTTCTGGAATTCATATTGACCTTTATGGATTGGTCTTCTATGTGTTTTAATTTTCCCTTTTATATTATATATATTGTAATATACATTATTTTTCAACATCTTTAACTTTAATAAAATTTGTATTACTTTTTAAAATACTGTATCCATATTTCTTTTAAATTTCCAACACTTGTTTTTCCTTTTCCAAATGTTCTTTAACACTGCATCTTCCCATTAACAAAAAATTTTAGAAAATTTCTCTGCAGATATTAATGATAGTTTTTCATTTTTTCTGCTTCCCACAATGTCTCCATTACTTTCACGTTTTATATCTATAGTTTGCTTATTATTGTTTCTTTCGTGGTAGAAGCTTACCACACATTATCTGATCACCACAGAATCATTCACATTTAATAAAAAGACACTAAAGGATGATTGGAAATTCTTATCACAGACACAGTTTGATGAATGGTGATTCTTACCGTAGAGTGACCAGACAGAGTCATTTTATATGTGACAAACTATGTGGCAATATCTGTGCATCTTTTCTCTTAGACTTCTCCACTTTCAGATGAGAGTCTTCCAAATTGTTTTATGAGACAGTACAGTTAGCAGGCAGAGTTTTTGCCTCTCCCCAGAGTTTCAGCTGGGGAGAGGAGTGGGAGATGTGTCATCATTCAGGATATAGACTAAGTATCACTTTCTGCTGTTTAATAAGCACTTGTTCCTTCAGCTGACTTGGCATCTCCAAAGCCAGATACACAACTGTGTTTTTATTCTACCATCTTTAATTAGAAGTCTAGGCTACTCCATTTTGGAATATCTCTAAGTTTTAGAATAGTTAAAATAAAATATATTGCTTTTGAATTTAAATTAATCTCTCCATGATTTCTACATTTTGAGTCTGAGCCTGATTCCTGGGTTGCAATATAAGATATATCTACCCAGGACCCAACTTTTCTATATTCCACCCACAAAAGTGTCCTCATTTACCATATATGAGACACTGAATATATATGTTGGGCCATGTGCTATAAACAGGTGTGATGTGGAACTAAGAATCTAGTGAAAAAGATACACGTTAAACATGTAAAAAAATGAATTGATAATATTAGGTTATAACAAATACTAAAGGACAAACGAAAGGGACAGTACAATGGAAGGATTATCTGCTTTTATTTTTGCACATTGCATCTAAACATGCTACTGAAAATGATTTGAGAATGTTTTTAACAGCCAGAACATGCTATTGGCTCATGTTGTGCTAAAGGTAATCAACTAAAATTCTCATGTATATTTTTTTCATATAAACAGTCATTAAATAGAATCTCTTCCTGTATATTTGTGTAAATATGTTTGCTTTCGTTTGTTTTTACTAAATGTTAGTTTTTGTACCTATTAACATTAAATTTCCTGTTGTGAAGAAACATCTAATTTCTTACACTATTGAAATATATTTGAATTAATTTGTATCATTTTTCTTTTCAAGTATAATGGCCAAGTCTACCACAGCTGCATACATTATACCTTCTCTGACATTAGTATTCAAGTCCTTGACATGATGGTGGAAGAGATCAGGGCAAAGCCATGAGTACCCATCTGGGCTAATATAACTTCATTAATCAACTTTAGACTTTAGCTTTGTTGTTGTTGTTTTTTAATTTTCTGTGAACCTTTGGTTTTCCTTCTTAGAACTCCTTTCTCCCCACTTTTAGACAGAGGAGTCACAGACTACTCAAGAGCCATCCCATCCTGAGCTGGTCAAGGGCTGGACTGCATTTGAACAGTTCTAATTGAGGCAGAAAAGGAAAATTATAAGCTTTCATTCTTTCTCTTCTTTTTGCCTGATATGCTATTCATCACTTAACTCTCAAAGTGGTAGAGGACATGCGTTTTTATGAACTTAAAAAAATAGGTACACAGGCCCTATTTGTATTGCAGGAACACTTATATCAGCCTCTTACTGGGCAAGCAGAAACCTCCTTGAGGCCCAGCCCAGGAAATCAACACTGGCATTCACATCCTGTGTTTTTAACTTTGACTTTTGTGATATCTTTAGAGCAGAACTGAGTCTAATGAACAGAGATGAACCTTCTTCCCTCACTGCTTGAGGATATTCCTTCAGAAATCCTAGGCTCATTTGAACTCAAAGTCTCCACTATCAGGTTGAGAGTCCATCAAACAAGTGTTTGAGTAGCTGTGATCTGCTGCCAGATCCAACAATCCAGCTCTCGAGAGGAAAGTGAGAGAAACAATTCAAAGGAAATTAATCAGTACCCAGTGACAGGTTACACAGGACGAAGTAGACGAGAAAAGAAAAGAACACATTTGACTTACTTATATTTTTAAGTAGTGCTATTTGGTTTAGCTTGGTTTTGTCTTCTAGACTTACACTTTCAGTTTGAATCTACTCCTTTAGCTAAAATAAAATGCTTGATAAAAACTTCTTTTAATTATATTATTTTCTCGGCAGTTATCAAAAATTTTTTAAAATGTGTGAAAGTACACATTGAGAAATAAATGTCTAATGTTTGAGTTTCCCCTGTAGAATATTAACAAGTATTTTTTCTTTCAGGAATTAAGATTGCATCTCAAATTGTTACTAATGCTTAAAAATACCCTTATTGAACAATTATTTCTTAGACAATAAAAATTTAATTTTGTGAGCTAATATCAATAGATATATGTTAATTAAAATGCCTAGTAAAATTTTTCATTAAGAATCATGTGTATTAACTTGTATGTCAATTTAAATTTTAGCTAGAGATCTTCATATTGCCAACTCTATACGCCATGGATTTGACAGGTGCAACATCATCTAAAGATATATATATTAAAAAAACAAAGGCACTGAACTTTTAAATCATGAGATCTGGGTTTGAATCTCTGTGTGACTTCTCATCAGATACTTAAGCTTCAGAGCCTAGGTGCCGATTCTGCATAGTACACATACTAATTGCCATATAGAGAGTAGTTGGGAGGATGAAAGAGAAGATGGTCCTATCACATAGTAGGTACTCCATAAATGTTGATTTAATTTGAGTTTAAAATGCAACGCAAATGTTTCTGTTTTTGAAATGATTTACTTGAGTGAATTTTAGTTCCTCTGATCACAAGATGGGAATATTCTTGGCTGGACAATGTCATTATGTGACAGTTGGTAAAAACTTTGCTCATCTGTTGGCTTTCTCTCCCTCTTCACTCAACATTTCCCTCATCTGCAGTTTATACTGAGGAAAATAAAAACTAAGGAAAATGCCAAGTATATCACTTAAATTTGAAAGGAAAATACATTTATCCTTAGGATGAACAGAATCATGATATGAAAAAAGAGAAATCAGGCAAAATTTAGAAAATACTTACCTAAAAATTAAATAAAAGGAAACTAAGAAAACTGGAGTTTGAGGCTCTTGGTTAAAACAAAAAGCTTAACTCACAATTTGGAAGTTTATTCAATTACTACGTGGTGTGATTAAGTCACTGGATTTTGTAGGACTTCATAGACACAATTACCAAAATCAAGTAATAAAGAACCTATTTTCTACAAGCAAAGAATATTAAGAGAAAGACCCAGACACAGGTGAGAGACACAAATCTATTATAAATTCTATAACATTTAAGAAGATTCTTGGCAAGAAAAATGTTTAGAAAATGATAAATCCCAAATTAGGTATTTTGCCATAATTTTCAATTACATATATGCCAACTTCAGCTTCTATTTAGATATTCAGAAAATAAATGAAATGTGGGACCTTTTTCTGGGAGTATGGAGCATGTGAGAGAGGATGCTATTGTAACAGGGAAGAACAAAATCTGACTTCATTTTAGATCTGTTTCTTTTACTTTAACCTTTGCTTTCCATTGCTTTTGCTCTGTCTATAGCTATAGGCATACATAATGGCCTGCCTCGGGGAACCCTGTCCCTATGCCTTAACGTTAAACTAAAGTGCCTTTGTTCAGCTCACAGGGAAACACCCTGATCCTGCCCACCTGTGAATGGCTGCAGAAAAGAAGAAATAAACACGTTCCCTCCCTGAGGCTGGCCAAAACCAGGAGATATTTTGTAGGACTTACGGCCTTTTTACTTTACTTCCTCCCCTCCTCCCTCTCTCTGTTCTATAAAAGAAACTAGCATCCTCACCCTGATAAAACGGTACTCTAGGACGCTAGTCTGCCATCTTCTCAGCTGCCCAGCTTTCCAAATAAAGTCATATTCCTTGCCTCACCACCTCATCACTCATTTATTGGCCTGTCGTGCAACGAGAAGAGTGAGCTTGGAGTCGCTAACACTGTGTGCAGCTTTGTTGTTGTTTACTGGTTTGTCTACTTTCACCGGTACCTTACACAACTTGTCAGGACTCAACATGCTTACCTCTGGCTATTTGAGAGTGGAATAATGTTAATATTGGAGAGTCCAAGATTTTACTTGTGTGCTGACATTAAAACATGTTTTGTTCTTCTTTTTTTCCTCACTGCCTTCTTTTCTTTCTTCCCTCCTTTCTTCCTCTTGCTTTTCCCCCTCCTACTTCTTCCTCCATCTTTGTTTTTTCTCTCAGATTGCAAAATTTAAATGCAAGAAAGAACTGACTCTTTCTGGTTTGGAAACATCACAGCAGAAGTTCAACAGAAAATTATCCAGGTGCTGATAGATTCTATTTCCCATGTCTTAATAAGTTTGTAAATACTGAAATATATACTATACAGTTAAACGCTATATTGAGACAAAAGTAGAAATGTCTTAGATCCTAGGAATTGGGAGTTAATGAGAATTTGGACAGATTAGGAAGTAGAAATTGAGTTTATTAGAGAAGCAAGGGCAGTATTTAAAATGTTTATCTTCAACATTTAGGGAGATAGCATAGGGTAATAGAAAAGTTAAAATTTTTGACCTCCTAGCTCACAAATTGTGTCATCTTAGAAAAATTATGATACCGAGAAATAAAATATTGCCTGCCATATCAGTATACAAAGGATGTCACAGTCAACAGTGGTTGCAGCCACCACAGACAGTGAGCTGGTGAGCTCTGAGGGAACTCAGGATGTGAAAACAAAGGATACTGGCCCCAGATAGCTGAGGGGCATATCAAAGGAACGCTTTCAGTCAGCCCAGACTCTGGCATCTCCCTGTACATAGAAAAGCACTCAATTCCTTAACTTGAGATATATAGTTTTCTTTTATTAACAGTAATCTTTTGTTCCTACTACCTGCCCTTTGCTGCAAAACTCCTATATATCCTAGCTCCTCCATCACCTCCTCAGAGCAGTTTTCTCAGTGTTACTTGAGACGCTGCCTCCCGGGCTTGAAGTCCTCAGTATGTCCACCGAATAAAACATAATTCTCCACTTTTAGGTGGTGAATATTTTTAGTTGACAGCACATAGTCTCTAACTCATAGTCTTCCCAACTTCAAAATTGGGGAAATAATGTAAGTAGTACGTTTCTTATCAGATTTAATGACATAACATATGTGGTGTCTCAGACCCAGATTACACCCAATAAATGACTGCTATTATCATCTGCCCAAGAATACAATCTCAAAATTCCTTTAGTTTCCAAAAGCATAGCCACAACCCAGTCCTGTAAAGCAGGTGAATACTGGTGATTAATTTTCTCTGTCACATTATCATCTACTCATCCTCATACTCTGTTGTAAGATCATGGAAACCTTTATAGAATTCATCTTTAAGCAATAAGTTATAAAAAACTAGTAGTGGGTTATGAAGTCATTTATTAAATTACAAAAAGCATTGGAACGATTAGAATAAAATGCAAGAAAAAACAGCATAATTCACCGCATAATAAATGTTCCCCAAAATTTTTGTGATCAGAATGAGAGATGAGGGAGGGGATATGGGGATATATGTATACGTATAGCTGATTCACTTTATTATACAGTAGAAACTAACACAACATTGTAAAGCAATTATACACCAATAAAGATATATATAGAAAAAAAGAATGAGAGATGAAATTGGAAACTTTCAGATATGAATGACCTTAACAGTCTCATAAAGGGGTTTTGACAATGTGGTTATGCTAAGGGAACCACTGACCGAAACCACCTGCCCTGGCCAGGCACCATAGTAACCACTTGCATGAGTTATGTTACAACAGGAGGTCCAAACCAGAAGAATTCGGGAAAGGTCAAAAAGAGAGAGGAAACGCCAGTCCATATATCTTACCAACCTCCCAGAATCCTTCTCGCTGGAATCCATCTTGGCTGAGTGATGCACTCACCAGCAGGAAGGACCCTGAGTCAGAGTGATTGGCCAGAGACAACCCAGACACCAACCCCATTACCATAAAACCCACGACTGTGAGCCATGTGGCAGAGCAGTTCTCCTGGGTTCCCTTACCCTGCTGCTCTCTGCCTGGGTGCCCCTTCCCAATAAAGTCTTTTGCTTTGTCAGCACATGTGACTCCTAGGACAATTCATTTCCAAGTATTAGACAAGAGCCCACTCTCAGGTCCTGGAAGAGGTCCCCCTTCCTGCAACAGTTACTTATGTTTTCAAAAAAATAAATGACCTAATGAAAAAGTATAATGGGCAATAATATTGCTATTGGCACATTGGAAGAAAGTGAGATAATAGTTAAGAGAGTCTTGCAGATGTAGGGTCATGATATGAAAAAGGCTTGGACTTAGGCGATGGTATTCAAGGTGAAGGAGGTAGGATAAATCTGAGTGGCATTTCCTTGAGGGAAAGAGGCAGTGGTTGTGAATCATGATAGCAATTACCTTGAGAGGACAGAACAACTGTGGGTGACCAGTGCAGGCTCAGAGAGTTGTTATGTTGCAATGAGTGGGTGAGTAGTCTAGGTTGAGAGAGTTCCTCTGGGGTCAGAAAACAAATGACAGGTATGAGGATTACACTTAGGTAGGCTGATTTTTAAATCAGAAGTTAAATAACTCCTTATATAAGTTATACGGTTTTAAGATGGATGCCAGGAGACTGAAGTTTCTGAGAGATATACAGGGAAGACTAGAAAGTTGACAAATCTGAAAATAGGGTCCCAGGCTAACCTCTCAGGAGGACAATCTTGACAATCAGCTGTCCTCAGCCCATTTCACAAAAAGAAGCAGTCTTGTCACACAATATCAATGTGTTTGAAAGGGCATCTCTATATCCTGAAAGATTGCACTGTTTCTAAAGCTGCTATCATCAAATAAAATAGCTTGAAGGAAGGTTTATTCAAATTGTGGCTTGTCTCTTTCTTGGTGTTTCTTCCATCAACCTAGGATACATTTCCCTCTCTGCTTTTGTAAACCAAGTCTTTATAAATGCATGTTCTTATTCAGCATTCAGTTGCTATCGCACTTTCTGTCTTTCTTAAGAAGTAAACTCCTAGGTGTTTACCTTAGTTTAAGTTTGCATAGACAGTCTGCACCAAGCATAGTCTGAAAAGAGTGTTGCTTAATAAGTGCCTACTGATTAAAAAAAAAAAAATCACTTCATAAATACTTTATCTTTCAGAAAAAAATTAACCTTGTGTTTGTTGCACTTCTTGGACAGTGGATAGAATTGGTTCATAGACCAAATTCTGATGAAGACATATCACTGCTCTGAAATGGCTGAGATTTATTCTGCACGAAGTGCAATATTCCAGCATTGCACATAGCAGGACTGATGCCTCTTTCTCCTTTTCTCTGCTGCTTGGCTGACATGATAATAGTTGTCAGGAAACCAAAGAAAAACAGAGCTGAAGGGAGGTCAAGTTCTTCCAGCTGAGCTTTGTTATGCCCAAATGTTACACAGGGGCATGAGCCTACACCCTAGCTTACCTGCTTCTTCAAACACTGGGGAGAGCAGAGAAAGCTGAGAAAATAGATCTGTTCTGTTTTCCTGGTCACTGCCACTCTCAGAGTTGAGATTGGACTCCTTTTTGTGCCTTTTCCAAATCACAACTCACAGACAATATGGTACCCTTGTCACCAACTGAAGGAAGTATAAGAAAATGACAGGCTGTATTTTGACCAGGAAATTTTGATGCAAATCTAGCCTTTTATTTTCCCATAGAATATATTCAATTATCATATGGGAAAATTTTTTAAATTAATTAATTCATTTATTTATGGCTGCGTTGGGTCTTCGTTGCTGCGCACGGGCCTTCTCTAGTTGCGGTGAGTGGGGGCTACCCTTTGTTGTAGTGTGCAGGCTTCTCACTGTGGTGGCTTCTCTTGTTGCGGAGCATGGGCTCTAGGTGTGTGGGCTTCAGTAGTTGTAGCACATGGGCTCAGTAGTTGTGGCTCGCAGGCTTTAGAGTGCAGGCTCAGTAGTTGTGGCCCATGGGCTTAGTTGCTCCAGGGCATGTGGGATCTTCCTGGACCAGGGCTCGAACCCATGTCTCCTGCATTGGCAGGCATATTCTTAACCACTGTGCCACCAGGGAAGTCCGGGAAAATTTATATATGGATTTTTTTATTTCTTAAGTGATAATATCTAGAATGTTGAAAAGGATGAAAGCAGATATGACTCAAACACTCCAGGTAATCAAAACATTGTAAATCAACTATATTTCAATAAAAACAAAACAAAACAAAACAAAAAAACCAAAAAATGTTCCAGGTAAAATAGACAATGTACCAACTTTCTGGGGGATAATATATCAATGTATATCAAGAATCTTGGGCTTCCCTGGTGGCGCAGTGGTTGAGAGTCTGCCTGCCAATGCAGGGGACACAGGTTTGTGCCCCGAATCATTTCTCTTAAATTACTTACATTTAAGCTTTTTATTAATAATATACTTCACAGAAATTACTTCAAGGAAATAAGAAGAGACATAAATAAGAATCTATGTATAGGTGTATTCATTGCACTGTTATTTAAAATAGCCAGTGACTAAGTGGCTTTTTCAGAGCACTGAATGAATCCCTGGCAGATACAATTAAAGCAATATGCAAAGCTCTGACTTCCCCACAGCCATTGTTATATGATCTGTGTGGACCCTGGCTGCTCAGTGAGTGACCCCCTCAAAGAGCTGTCACCTTGCAAACACATGCTTTTTTTTTCTCACATAGATCATTTGCCTGCAAGGAAGACCTTCCTTTTCTTTCATAAAAATCCCAGTCTCACAAGATCTGCAACGTCACATGAAAAAGTAGAAAGAAAAAATAAAAGCAAAATTTATATGGCTCAAAATACAGAAAGTATTTTTGAAGAGATGCTTTTAAATATTGAATGAGATAATGTCTTTCACTAGACACGGAAGTAAAGATAAACAGAAAATAAAGGGTTGAAATTAACTATTCAAGGTCATGTAAGTCTGATTAAAAGGTCTGTATAAGATTCTGTGTTAAAAACACACAGTGACTTTGGAAACATACATTTCTGTAGCACTTTTTGAAACATTCGTTATGCTTTCTTATGTATAACCCTGTCATTCCATAAAATAGGCAGCTCCTTCAGACAGAGACCATGTCTAATAGATCGATGAGTCCTCAAAAAGTACACAGTGAGTAAGATGAGAAGCAACATTGCTTTGAGCCTCCTATCCTTTTGACAAACAGACTTTTACTTAAAGACTGTTAAATTCCTGGTGCATTCAGGGTTGTTATTCATAGAAATGTTAATTTGGGGGAAAAACAAAACTAAAAGATGATTTAATACAAAATATATCTAATTTCACAGTTAAAGAAACAGAGATCTTGGGAGGTCAAATGATTTGCCTAAAGTTGTTACCAAACTAAACCTGGGTCTGTTCACCCAGCTTGCAGCAAAGCCAATCTACTGACATTGGGTTGTGGTGAAGGAAAGTACAGTCTTTATTTGCAGGGCACCAAGCAAGGAGAATGGGCAGCTCATGCTCAAAAGACCCAAGCTCTTTGATGGCTTATAGGCAAGGGTGTTTAACAACAGTGTTAGGAGAGAGGGCTGTAGGATGCCTGTTCAGCTCATGGACCTTCTTCCGATTGATTGGTGGTGAGATGACAGGGTGATGTTTTGGGAATATCAATCATCAACCTTCTGGTTCCAACCAGTCTGGGTTTACATGCTTGTGGTCATCATGTAGTTAGCATCCTCTACTGGTTGGGGGTCATAGTTTCTGCAGAACAACTCAAATACATGCACCAGATTGTTATTTATGACCTTCAGGAGGAACTAGGAGTCCTGTTACTCATCAGTTCTAAGCATTAGCTGCTTGAATCTGCACTTTGGAACTCGGAGAAGGCCTAGGAGACTAAAACCTTTTTTCTACAAACAAGAAACAGGAGACACAGATGAGCTTTTTTACCTTGGAGGGCCTGACAAGGTCCTACTTCTTGCCCCCCCTCCTTTTCTTGGATACTCCTCAATCCTGAGGACAATAGGGGTGGGACAAGAAAGGGAATAAAATTTTGGATATAGAGATTAATCATAAATTCTGCAAAGGAACTCAGTTTTAGGCAGACCCAGTTTCAAAGTTACACAATTAGTGTTGTTCAACTAGTAAAGAATAAGACTTTCTATCTCCCTGTGTAATGCTCATTAACCCAAGTAATAATTCTTTCTTTTGCCTGGATAGATTCCTGTTTCATGAGATAGAACTGCCAAATGGTATATAAAATAGGAATACATTTAAGTTATTTATCTGCATTACAGATTTCAGGCATTTGTATTACAAATACCAGACTTAATAGCATTTAATGTGGAAAAGCTTTAGCCTTTAGTCATCAATTTATACTTGGGTAGTTGGTGTTTGTAGTTTGTATTTCTGCTGTTACAAGAGCAAGGCTGCTAAAATAAAAACAAAACCCAAAACAAACCTAAAACTAATTAAATCTTACAATAAGTTAATATCCTTTTGAAGTCCAGATAATGATGGAAGTGAAATATATCATATTTTATGTGAATAAGTTCTGTGTTCAATTCTAGTCAGCAGGTTTAGAGGGTCTCTGGCAGACTACAACAATTCCCATGAATATCAGCTCAAAGAGTTTGAATGAATGAATGTTTTTCTCTTTTAAGAGTAGGCAACTGGGACAAATTGAAAAATATTCCAGTCTCATAAGCACCAAAAAAGGACATTTACAAGATAAATAAGTGAATGAGCATGAAATAGAATGGCTTAAAATAAAATTTTATTGTTTTTGTATTCCCTAGGCATTAATTCTAAAAAGGCCAGTTTACGTCCAAGTGACTACTAGCTTTGCCTATACACAAAAAAATTGGGGAAAGAGACTCGGATTGATGTTACTGTTAAATTGTAGCAGCTTTTCAACAGCAGTTATGCTTTTGTGTAAATTGAAATTAGATGGTATCTGCTTATAGATTATTAATCAAACAGGAATATTCAACTGAAGTTTTCTCTCATAAGTAAACTTTTATTTTGCATAATATGCCATTTGCACTTCATCTACAGCTGCAATCTCATTGGTATAAAAGAAATGCCAATTTCAAAGTTGCCACCTTTTACAATTATAAATTCAGCTTTGTGGATTAATGTTATAAGTGGCCTATTATCATGCTAATTAAATGTGAATGAACCACGCTTTAGAGGCAATCAAGCAGAAATCATTTCACCAATGATGTGCAAGAATAGATTGAACACTTTAGTCCTGTGCATTTCAATACATACATTGAAATCAACTAACACATTTAATAGGATTGATATATAAATACAAATTTCAGAAAATCACCATTGTTATTGCTCTTTTTTCAAAATATATGTTAATGAATCTGACAAAATGTATTAAAATATGTATCTTTCATTTGAGGGAAATTTTATTTCATTATTCTTTTAGTTATTAAAATTTATTGAATATGAAGTTTCTACTTTTGAGTTGGAGAAATGAGCTCCTAACAAACCTTCTCTCACATAAATAAGAGCTTTAAATTCTGGATAAAATACAAAAAGCAACTAGCTGAGAGCTTTGGAAGCTGAACAAAACAGGGAGTTTCTAATACAGAAGTGAGAACTTGGAGAAAGTGACCAGCATATAGTAGATCCCCATTTTATTGGTGCTTTACCCTTAGAGTAGATGCAGTTTCAGTGGAGATAAGCTAAAATGATTTCTGTTCAGAGGAACAAGGAGAAGAAACTCCAGGGTAACAAGGGCTGCCGAAGTGTAAGGAACAAAAAGGAGCAAGCTGGAGCAAGCTTAATTCATACACAAACTCCACCCAAGTTTCTGGTTGATCACTGAATCACTCCTGGGGAGTGGAGGTGGTGAGCAGAATTAAAGCAACTTACAAATAAGCATTACCAAACAAGGAAAATGTGAGTCATTACACGCTTCAGGTGTGATGGTCTGCAATTTGGGTCTTAACAAGTAAATTGCCTGCTAAAATAAAAAATATAGACAATCTTTGGGAAAAAATAAAATGGAATCCAGAGTCTATACAGCATAACACTCACAATGTCCAGGATACAATCCAAAATGACTAGGTATATGAAGGTCAAGAATGTGACTCAATTCTAAGGTAAAAGATCATCAACAGATGACAACCAGATGGCTCAGAGGTTAGAATTATCAGATGGGGATGCTAAGCAGCTATTATATTGTGTAAGGTAAATGAATATGCCTTCATAATGAATGAAAATAGTAAACTTCAACGAAGATTAGACAACGCCAAAAAGAAATAAAAGGAAATGTTAGAATTGAAATAAACATCCAAAATAAAGTCACTAGATGAGCTTAACAGTAGAAAAAGATGACAGAGAAAAGGGCCAGTGCACTTGAAGACCTACCAATAGATTTCATTAAGTCAAAATATGAGAGGGAAAAAAAAAAGATTAAAATAAATGGACTGAGCCTGAGGGAACTTGGGGGTAATTTCTAGTTTTAAATGCCATCTAAAGGGTATAGAAAAAGATCAATGTAAACCCAAAGTAAATAGAGAAAGGACATATTAATGCTAAAAGAAAAATTAACAAAATAGAAAAGATGCAAACAGTATAGAAAATAATGCCAAAGCTTGTTCACTGAAAAAAATTAAGATCAAAATATTCAACAAATAATAGAGAAGCTATAAATCACCAGTATCAGAAATGAAAGGTCCTTCAGATATTAAAAAAAAACAATGAGGTTATATTACAAACAGCTTTCTGCCATAAAAATGACATTATAGATGTAATGAAAAATTTCTTTAAAGATAAGCACTGTGAAAGCCCACTCAAGAAAACACAGATAACCTGGATAGTCCTATATTAATTACATAAGTTGAACTTTTTATTAGTTAAACGCCTTCTTAAAAGAAAAATTACAGGTTCAGATGGCTTCCTGGGTAAATTCTGCCAAACATTTAAGAAAGAAATAAATCAATTATACACAAACTCTTGCATAAAATAGAGAACACTTCTTAACTCATTTTGTGACTTTCACATTATCTAGTTACAAAAAACAGAGACATAACAACAAACAAAAAGCAATAGCACGCACAAACACAAACTAATAGTGTACATGAATATGTCCATAAATATTCTTAACAGATTATTAAACAATCATTCCTGGAAAATTTTCTCAAGAGTGCAAGATTGACTTAATATCTAAAAATTAATCATTGTAATCCATCATATTTATAAAACAAAGGAGAATATCCATATGATCTTTCAAAAGATGTAGAAGAAACATTTGAAAACATTTAACATCATGATGAAAACTTTCAGCAAACTATAAATAATAGAAAACATCTTCAAGCTGATAAATAGCATCTATAAAAGAATATCTCTACTGCTAAAATCATATTTAATAATAAAATGTTAAAGACTTTTCTCCTCAGATCAGAAACAAGGCATGGATGTCTATTCTTGCAATTTCTGTTCATTATTATATTAAAAATTCTAGCCATTGCAATGAAGCAAAGGGAAAAAGTCATAACAAAGAAAGAAGTAAATTTCCTTTTTCAGATGACATAATTATTTACATAGAAAATCCTCAGGAATCTGCAAAACAACTTTGACAGTAAACTTAGCAAAGTCAGTGGATATAAGGTTAAAGTAAAAAAATCTAGTTTTATATACTAGTAGCATAAAAAATAAAAAATAATTGTTTACAAGACCATCAAAAACAATATATATGAATAAATTAAACAAAAGACGTGCAAGATCTGTACACTGAAATCTACAGAAAATTGCTGAAAGATTAAAGATAAACAAAATAAAGAGATATATCATGTTCATAGGCTGGAAAACTCAATACTCAGGATGTCAATTCCCTCAAGTTGAACTTTAAGTTTAATGCAAACAAAATTAAAATTCAAATAGATTTTCTTTTTAGTTTTTGAGAAGTGATTCAAAAATTTTATGAAAATGTAAATTATCAAGAACAGCTAAAGTGATCTTTAAAAAAGCAGAGTTTGAAAAGTAACCACTACTGGTTCCAATATTTACCGTAAAGCACTAGTAGTCAAGACAGTGTATTCAAAAAAAATTCCCCCAAGCTTCACTGAGATATGATTAACAAATACAAATTGTATATATTTATGTTGTACAACATAATTTTTAAGGCTTGTAACGTGATGATTTAATATGTCATAAACTAATTACCACAATCAAGTTAATTAACAAATCTATCACTTCACACAGCTACCACTTGTGTGTGTGTGTGTGTGTGTGTGTGTGTGTATGTGGTGAGAACAATGAAGATCTACTCCTTTAGGAAATTCCAAATATACCATGTAGTATTATTAGCTATAATCACCATGCTGTATGTTAAAGCCGTAAAACTTATTCATCTTATAACTGAGTTTGTATCGGTGAACATCTCCCTATATCCTCCATCCTCGTCCCCTAGTCATCACCATTCAACTCTCTAGTTCTGAGTACAGTGTTTTTAGACTCCCCATACAAGTGTGATAACGCAGTATTTGTCTTTCTTATTTTACTTGACATAACATCTTCTGGGTCCATCCATGTCGTTGCAAATGGCAGGTGAACCATATTCTATTGTATATGTGTACCACATTTTCTTTATCCATTCATTTGTTGACAGGTGTTGGATATGTTGTTTCCATATCTTGGCTACTGTGGATAATGCTGCAATGAACATGGGAGCCCAGGTATCGCTTTAAGACACTGATTTTGTTTCCTTTGGATATATACCCCAAAGTGGAATTTCTGGATCATATGATAGTTCCATTTTTAATTTGTTTGTATATTGCTATGCAGTGATCTGGAGGATATATAAAGTATTAAAAAACAAGCAAAACCGCAATGCAGACCATATTTAGAGTGCTACCTTTCGTGTAAAGAAGTGAGGACATGGATAGATGGGCGGATTACACACATATATTTGCTTACACTAAAAACAAACTAAACTAGATATATAAAGCAAAAATAAATTAAAAGGTTAACCAATTGGAGGAGAGAAGGAAAAGGATGGGGAAGACAGCAGTGGAAGCTAGGATTTCTCACTTGACTGTGGGCAAACTGCTTTACACTATGCATCTTTGTTGCTTTGAACAAAGAAAGAGAGGGAGGGAGGGAGGAAAGAGAGAGAGGAAGAAGAAAAGAAGAAAGAGAGGGAAAGGGGGGGAGAGAAAACTAGATAAAATTTGATTTGTTTACCTTGAGGCTCAAGTGATATCACGCATGAGAAACTGCATTGTTTTGCACATGGAAGGCACTGCAATTAGCAATAGTAAATAAGAATCTTGATGGATTGGCTAAGTAATGAAATATTTTTATATATATATATATATATATATATTTTTTTTTTTTTTTTTTTCAGTCCTGTGTGGGTTATTTTCTGTTTTAACTCTTTAGGATGTCATTTATCTGGATTACCTATGCCTGCAACTGAAATTAATGTCTGGGTTAATCATTGCAATTTATTAAAATTAAAATCATTGGAATTTCACTTAATAGTAATCTTAACTGATTAATTTACTTCTCATCTCACACCTGCTTCGGGGATTTAGGAAATATTCCCTGAATGAATTTGATAACCAATATCTTGCCACTGCAGCCTTCAAAGCAGTATTTTTTCTTAACTGCTGACTTCTATGGCACAGAAGCCCATATAATAGTTACTCTGTAATAAGGCTATTGCTACTGTTTCTCCATCAGTGTGGATATTTTGGTATAATTATGGCCAAAGGGACACAATACAAATTAATGACTATGTTTAGTCTATAAGGCTGACAACTGTTGATCAGATCCCATAGTACAGGCTGAAAAATCTCTTATTTCTTTAAACATAGAATATTCCAACTGGCAGACAAAGGCAAGAGATCGAAAAAGATTGTGGAGGATCACACAACCAGTATTTAAGCATCTTGAACCCAAAATGAACATCCATCAGTTTCGATTATCTTCCATTAGTGAGAATTATTCTAATAGCCTCACTAGAGGTCAGGGTATGAGGCAAGGCTCAGAATTATAATCTATGGCCTGGACACCTGCTGTTTAGCTACAACTCTACACCATGGGATGGGGCCATAGTTTTTTGTTGGTCACCAAGCAGTGTCAAGTGTAGCTTTTTAAGCAGGTGGCAAACACAGGCTTATAATACTGCATTAGAAGGACACATTTAGAAGTTGTGGGCTCTAGATCCGGGTAGCAAACTTTCTCTGTAGGGGGCCAGACAGTATCAATAAATATTTTAGGTTCTGCAGGCAATATAAGTTCTGTTTCTTTCCTCATTCCTCTCTTTCTTGCCCTTTCTCCCTCTTCCTTCCCTCCTCTCCTCCTCCTTCTTTTTCTTCCCCTTATCCCTCTTTTTCTTCTTTCTCTCTCTCCCTCCCCCCCTCTTTATTTCTAAAACCCTTTACAAATGTTAACAATATTCTTAGTTCAGGAGCCAAAACAGGCCACAGCCTGATTTGGCCAGTGGGCCATAATTTTCTGACACTTGCTCTAGATCAAGGCTGTCTAATGGAAATTTCTCTGAAAATAGAAGGGTTTTATTCCGCACTCTCCTTTACAGTAGCCATAGGGACATCCGGCTATTGATCACTTGAAATGTGATGAATACAAAGGAGGCACTGAATTTTTACATTTATTTAATTTTAATTAATTTATTTAGCCACATATGAGTAGCAGTTGCTGCATTAGAAGCCCAACATTTTCCAAAATAATGTTCCCATCTTGTTTTTGAAACTACATGTAGCCTGTGGGTTACACCAGTAAGTTGTTTCTCATCTAGTTGGTTGCTCCTGACTAAATTTGATCTCCAAATATTATATGTATGTATCATACTCAGTATATTTTCTTCGTAAGATTTTCATTCTTAGCATATTTATTTTGGCTGTATGCTATCTGGGTAATATTTGGCTCTCCCACTATACTGTATAATCTTTAAGAAAAGGGCTGACATCTGCTTGGTCACTGCTCTAGTCCCAAAGTCTAGCACAAGACTCGGTACAATGTAGGCATGTAATAAATATTTGTTGAATGAAATTTGGGAGGTCCGTGGTAAAAGGTTCCGATGGTCAAACAGTCTGGGAAACACTGAGTTAAATTGATTTCCTCAATGACTTTTATATATTAATATGAACAATGTGAATTTTCAAAATGAGTTGTTCATCAAAGCGCTCCCCAAAATATTGGGAGACTTTGCGTTTTGTGTTTGTTTCCAGAATACTTATTAACATCTTGCTGAATACTAATTCTTCATAAGGTGCAACTTGAGAATGCTGTTCTTGGTCTTATACTAGAGGAACAAAGGTAATTTTTGCAACTCATATATGTTCTGGCCCAATTCCAGGCTTGAAGTCAAATGTTTATAATAGTAAACAGTCTGTTTGTGTGCGTGTGCGTGTATCTCATAGATTCAATTAAAGTTAAAAAATACTGCAAGAAGTCTGATATGGTTTTAAAACTGGTCAGCAAGATACAGAATTACAGCAATTTGGAACCACTGACTTAGGAACCCCATAGATATGGCTCTGGCAGGGATTGGTTGATGGAAAAAAAAAAATCAGTATTTAATATACTTGTCAAAACATTCACCCCATCGACAAGATTAATAGCAAAAATGTTAGGAGACTAGCAAAGACCAACTTGAACTACTTTCCAGTTTTTGCCTAGGGAAATCTTTCTCCTCAGAGGCAGGAACCATCTTCTAACGCTTATCACTTTCCCATTTCACCTACTCCCTTTCTTATGCTGCATAGCCTGGCCAGTTCACAGATGCCAGCATGCTCACCGTCATGATGTAGAAATATAAAAGATATAAAGATTAAAGAGGGTCACAAAGTCTGTACCATTTTTTCTATTGAAGCATCCTGTCTATACTCCTATCCCTTGAATCTGGACAGGCCCTATGACTGCTTTGAGTAGTAGAATACAGTAGAATTGATGCTGCTAAATTTGCTCTCAGGCCCTAAGGCACTCTCAGCTTTCTGCCTCTTGGAACACTCCTTATGGAAGTCCTGAGCAAGCAGGTAAGAAATCCAACTACTCTGAGACCATCATGTTGTAGAAGCCATGTGTCAATATGTGACCATGTGGCCTTTGGTCAATCGTTTCAGCTGGACCCAGCCTCTCAGCCATCTACTCCAAGGCACCTTCCACTCCAAGAGATCATCTCCTCCTAAGACACCAAGGGGAAGCCTTCTTGGACCTTTTATGCCAGCGGATTTACAACTGAATACCTTCTTGGACCTTTTATGCCGGCGCATTTACAACTGAATACCATTAAGTAAACTGAATACCATCAAGTAATCCCTGTTGATGTCCAATGGAAAAGAATAAACTCCTTACTCAAATTCCTGACCTATAAAACCATAACATATAATGCAATTCTGTTATTTTATTCTAGTAACCTTGGAGCTGGTACTACACAACATAATGATACATAACTGGGACAGAATGAAATAATTGAGTACAAATGACTCTGAAGAGGCTACAAAGCAACGAACTTCTTCGTAATTCTGACAACAGAGAAATCTAAGAGGGAGGTCACTTTGTTCAGAACGTGACCTGGAACATATAAAACCTAATGAAAATATTCAGTGTACTATTTCCCCATTCTTTGCCTTTTGGACTTAAATCTCTCTTCTATTTAGGAACAATTGCAAAAGCTTTCTGAGGTTCGGTTTCTCATTGATAAAAAATGGAGAAAACAATACCTGATCATCTCACAGAGATGCAAGATGATAAAATACTTCAATTACAGAGCAGGGAGAATGAGAAAGAGAAAAGGAATGTTGACTGAGTAGTAAATGGCAGGTCTGTACCAGTTATTCTCCTCCCCCTTTGCAGATTGGTGACAAGAGGACAGACTCAGCATCAGGAGACTGTGTAATATGAACAGTGAGATATTAGATGAGTCATTAATATCTCTAAGAAATTCTGTTGGGATTTGACAGTGAGGGAGATTGTTACATTGTCTCATAACCTAAGTTGGTCATTTATATTGAGACTCAAATATGTCAGTTGCTATTAACAAAGTTTATGAAGTTAAAAACTACTAGGAAGTATGAAATTTTGGTGATGGTCACTGATGATGATTATTTCCCTGGACTGAAAGCCTCTAGATCCATGTTTCAGTCTCACGTCCTTGGGATTTGTGGTGAGCACAATGGTGGTATCTACAGAAAACATGTTTTGTTCCTTGAATTCCATCTCCCTTAGCCACTTAGAAAGCCAGCTTCTGGGGTCACAATAAGATTCAGGTCCAACATATCACTACATGTCTATCATCAAATGACCAGATGGCCTTGCACAACTTCTTAGAGTCTTTTAGCACTTCTGAGTAACATTTATTCCATATAATATGGTCATTTGCAGGTACCACTGAGAACCTCGTTGTCATCATACCTACAATTTTGTATGGGTCAGTGGCTTGTTAGTTTTGCTTACCAGGGTTATTTTGTGTAACAGAGCTTAGTAGCATATGTGGCTGATCAAGAAGTTTGGTACTAAGAAGATGAGGTCAGAAACTGGGAACCTGGGTCCCGGTTCTCAATCACATTTTTTGCTATATGGCCTTGAGGAAATCACTAACTCCTTGAGTTGCAACTTCTTCATTCACAGAAAGCTGATAATAAGCTCTGATTCACTGGCACGTTATGATGTAAAATGACATAATGCATATAACAGCACTAGGAAAATAGTGAAGAGATTTGCAAGTGCAAAGCACTTTTGTAACACTACTACTAAGAGTACTTATTTTTTTTTGAGTCAAATTATTTTCGGCAGTTGAGCTGAGCACGGTGATCACAGGAAGACGGGGACATTTATGTGTGAATATTCAGCTTTTCCAGTAAGAAGATAGAAGCTCCACCACTGAAAACTCCAAAATACGAGCCTCAGCCTTGCTCCTTTTATTTCTCCCAGATGATTAGATGTACAGTATATAAGAATGTGGGCTCTACAACACATCTTTGCTTTGTCACCTTCCAGAAATTTGACTTTGGTCAAGTGATGTAACCTCTTTGGGCCTCCTTTTCCTTATCTGCCCAATGGATATTTGTTCAGCAAATATTTCTTGAGGACTTCCAGATTCAGGCACACTTTCCAGAGCTGGAAGACAGGAACGCACCAAGGGAAAGAGGGAAAGAAGGGAGGAAGTGGCTGAACAAATGTAGGACATAATGAGGTAATTTTTTAAGAATGGGATATCCAGGGTGAAGGATATATGAGGGATGATCTTTTGTAGGATTCTTCTTCTTGTAACATCTCTGTAAATTTGAAATTGTTTCCAAATACTTGTTTTTAAAAGAAAAAACAGGGGCAAATTCCTAAATCATGTGTTGCATAGAGCCAGAGCCTGCATCCAACAGCAGTTTGAACATCTGGAAGCAAACTCTGGCTTTTATGTTGCTTCCTGATCATTCATTAGGACCACAGAGAAACTCAGTGGGGTTGAACAATCTTTCCATTTAGGATTTTTAAAATCATTTCTCTAGTAATGTTTGCATGGCTATCAGAACTTCTGGCACAAAATAGGCATCACATAAAGGCTTACGTTTTTCTTTTCCCCAAACAGGTATACATGAATGATGGACATCATTTGCCTTATGGGATCAGTTCTTATGCCTGTGTGAATAGTCTTTACCGTGGTGTTTCTTATAACGTGACGGCTGGAAAATTTGCGTCAAAATGAGGTGGTAGCACAATATAGTAGCCAAGAGCATGGACTGCAGAACAAAACTACCTGCGTTCAAATCCCAGGCCTGCCACTTATTAGCACTATGTCCTTGGGCAAACAACTCTGCCCCCATTCCTCACTTGTAAAATACAGATAACAAAATGCAGTAGTTTGCCTTGTAAGAAGTTAACATTTATAAAATGCTTAAAACAGTGTCTGGTATGTAATAAACATTATATAAGTGTTTGTTAGAAAAATTAAAATTGCCTCCAGAAAGGAAGGCTTGATACAATGCAAATTGCTGGGTCCCACTCATGACTGGATGAATAAGAATCTCTTGAGACTGTAGCATTTTAACAAGCTCTCCAGATGATTCTTAGAAAGACTGAAGGTTGAAAGCCACTGTTTTAGTTATTAGGAGGCTTGAGGAACTGATTCCACTGAGGCAGCTAATACAGTAAATCAAACTTTACTTTTTAAGTCAGTATCTTAGGTCTAAAAAATCCCCTAATCCATGTGGGAAATTTCTCCCCAAATCAAATTAAGTGAACCAATAAAACATGCTTCTGGAATGATTAGCATCTCAAATTACGGTTCTAAGTCTGCCGGTCTCCTTGACTTGTTTTTTCCAGGTGGCTTCTCTTCCTTGATCAGTTTCCCCAGGATAAATGTTGCTCACTGTCTATATCTTTGCTTGTCTGAGGAATGGATGTAAATGGGCCTCCTGGGAGTTTGGAGTACTTTGGGATACAGCCCTTCTCCCTAAATTACCCAGTCTAGTCTCTGTGCATCGTGGAGAAATGCTCTAATAGGAAATGCCAATGAAGCATGATAGTTTTAGCAATTTTTTTTTTGCCAGAGGGAATTTAGAGCTGCTGCAGAAAAGTAGTTAGCTTCCACATTTATTTTGTCGTTGAAGTCAATTTCTACAGTTAAACTGAACGCTTTTATGAAGTACAAAAGACGAGACTATAATTTGAGGACAGTTTGTCCTGTTAAAGGTAACAAAACCCCCAGAGGCCTAGGCACCGGCTTCAAGGCATGTGTACAGTAAGTCCCTCACATACTAACGAGTTCTGTTCTGAGAGTGCATTTGTAAGTCCAATTTGTTCGTAAGTCCAACAAATTCAGCCTAGGTATCCAACTAAGACAATCAGCTACCTAGTACTGTACTGTTATAGGTTTATAATACTTTTCACATAAATAATACATAGAAAACAAACACAAAAAAGAAAGAAACATTTTCGATCTTACAGTCCAGTACCTTGAAAAGTGCAGTAGTGCAGTACAACAGCTGGCATCCAGGGGCTGGCATCGCATGAACAGGCAAGAAGAGTTACTGACTGGAGGAGGGAGAGGAGGTGGGAGATGGTAGCGCTGACGGATCCTCAGCAATAGGAGATGGAGGGCAGGCTGCAATGTCACTCACGCCTGACGCGGATGGCACAGGTTCTGGTTCCTTGCTGGATTCAATCCTATCTACCCTCTTGAAAAAACGATCCAGTGATGTCTGGGTAGTAGCACGTTCGCACTTTGAAAGTTTGCAACTTGAAGGTTCGTATGTAGGGGACTTGCTGTATGTGAGCCCAGAGGAGGCACTGGAACCACACTTCCAGCTTCTGTTGCCCCCGAGAAGCAGTGACTTTGGGACCTTAAGGCCTCAAAGGGACCCAGTAAAGGTATTCACTATTTTTATAGATGAAGTTCATAACTGACATAGTACAAATATTATTTTAACCACTAAACTGGCATTAATAATTATCATCATCATCATCACCATCATCATCAAATAATAATTATTATGGGCTGAATTGTGTTCCCCCAAACTCCCTATGTTGAGGTCCTAACCCCCAGTATCTCAGAATGTGACCATATTTGGTAATAGATTCTTTGAAGAAGTAAATGAGGTCATTAGAGGAGATCCCAATCCAGTGACTGGTGTCTTTACAATAGAGAGGAAATTTGGATACATATAGTCACAGAGGGCAGACCACGTGAAGACACAGGGAGAAGACGGCCATCTACAAGCCAAGGAAAGAGGTTTCAGTAGAAACCAACCCTGCCGACACTTTGATCTTGGATGTCTAGCCTTCACAACTGTGTGGAAATAGATTTCTGTTGTTTAGGTCTCCAGTCTGTGGTACTTTGTCATGGCAGCCTTAGAGAACTAATACATTAATAATGCACCAGTACCAACATTTCATAGCCCTTTATATTTTACCAAAGATTTGTATGATCTCATTAAAATTCACACACACAGACACACACACTCACACACACCCAAGAGGATGTGAATGCCTACTCTGAGAGAGGCACATTAATATCATCAGTGCCATTTTACAAATGAAGAAACTAAAGCCTAGAGAGGCTTGGTGAATGGCATGAAGTTCCACTATTAATTAGCAATGAAGACACAAACTACATCTAGGTCTTCTTACTAAAAGAATCACACTCTCCACTTGGCTTTCCAGGGCCACCTGCTCCCCAGGATCTTGGCTCTATGTGTCTCTGGATAGGAGGAGACAGTAGATGCAGTGTCTACATCTAGACTGACCCCTTTAGGTCTGGAAGTCAGTGAGCAGCTGAGGCATCTGCAGGGACAATTTCTGACAATTGAGGGCCCTCGCTGCCTTGGTCACCAACCCTGTTGGGACAGAGGAAGCATTAGGGGCTTACCCAAGAGCTGTGCTCATCATAAAAAAAAAAACTCCCTGTTCCTTTAGTACTTTCACCTTTGGTTGGAAGGGTGGCATTAACTGAGGATTTCTCCTGCTTCTTTTTCTTATTTTTTTTTTTAAGAGTTTCATCTTATTTATTTATTTATTTATTTATTTATTTATTTATTTTTGTGGTACGCGGGCCTCTAACTGCTGTGGCCTCTCCCGCTGCAGAGCACAGGCTCCGGACGCGCAGGCTCAGCGGCCATGGATCACGGGCCCAGGCGCTCCGCGGCACGTGGGATCTTCCCAGACCGGGGCACGAACCCGCGTCCCCTGCATCGGCAGGCGGACTCTCAACCACTGCGCCACCAGGGAAGCCCCTTTCTTATCTTTTTAAAAAAATAAATTTATTTATTTATTTTGACTGCATTGGGTCTTCGTTGCTGAGCGCGGGCTTTCTCTAGTTGTGGCGAGCGGGAGCTACTCTTTGTTGCGGTGCGCAGGCTTCTCATTGTGGTGGCTTCTCTTGTTGTGGATCATGGGCTCTAGGAGCACGGGCTTCAGTAGTTGTAGCACGCGGGCTTCAGTAGTTGTGGCTCATGGGCTCTAGAGCACAGGCTCAGTAGCTATGGCTCATGGGCTTAGTTGCTCCGTGGCATGTGAGATCATCCTAGACCAAGGCTCAATCCCGTGTCCCCTGTATTGGCAGGTGGATTCTTAACCACTGCGCCACCAGGGAAGTCCCCTCTCCTGACTTGCAATGACTTTTTGAGTCCGAACTTGAAAGGGATTAGAAACCAAAATACTGGTGGCTTCTTTATCTAAATTTTCTTACAACTGAGGCTCTGTCTCTGATGGGTTAATGGAGAATGCCTGAGAGATTACTCTTTGTTCTGTCTCATTTTCAGAAACTGTATTGCCAACTGCTCAGGTGAGGGAGGTATGTGTTTGTGATTGTTTGTGTACCTAGAGCGGGGGGTTCCAGTCAGATGTTGTGGGTGTTTTGCAGCAAACGTGCGTTATCCTCAATTGTCCCATGAGGTAATGCAGACATTGTCCACTGTGAAACACTGATCAATTTGTTCTCTTCTGGAAAGCCTCTCTCACACCTCCTTTTCCAAATGAATCCTACTTAGACATTCATGCTTGATTCCCATTCAGTCTCTTTCTCAGTATTTTCCTGAAAATTTCAAATACTGTGAATTCCTACATTCAGTGTCATAAAATGTTCAACTTAATTATATAATGCCAATTTACATTAAATAAAGCAATGTTTGTGAGGTTATCTACCAACGCTGTGCACAGCCTCTTAATATATACTTGAGACCATGAACCTGAGACTCATTTCTTTTGACCTCTTCATTAAGACTCTACTCAAAACTCAGCAGAATTCATGTGGCAATTTATCAAGCACTGTTTTATGCCACTAAACCAATTACCATCTCAAAATATTGCCTTGTTCTCGCATCACTGTTGAAATTTCCATGTATTTATATCTTTCCTGACAATTAAATTGCAATCTTCTTGTAGGTGTTTTGTCCCTGCCAAGGGTAAGTGTTTGATAGATCATTGTATTACTTTTCTGTGTTGTAATATCAAATTGTCACAAACATAGTAGCTTAAAACAACACAAATTTATTATCTTATAGTTTGGTAGGTCAAATGTCTGACACAGGTTTAGTAGAATCGAACCAAAGTGTGAGCAGGGAGGTTTTCTAGATGCTCTAGGGATGAATCCATTTCCTCGCTTATTCATGTCGTTGGCAGAATTTAGTTCTTTGCAGTTTTAGGGCTACAGTCCATGTTGCTGGCTGTCAGCTGAGGGTATTTACCAGTTTCTAGTGGCTTCTAGGTTTCTTGAATTCTCTGGCTCATGCCCTCCCTCCATCTTTGTGGCATTTTTTTTTTTTTTTTTTTTTTTAGTGGGATCTTCCCGGACAGGGGCACGGGTCAGCCACTGCACCACAGGGAAGACCTGTGGCATTTCTTTGAGTGACTTTTCTTCCTTCTTCTTCCGTTTTTGAAGGACTCGTGTGATTACATTAGATCCACCTGCATAATCCAGTATAATCTTCCTGCTTTAAGATCAACTGATTCACAACCTTAACTCCCTTTTGCCTTATAATGCAATGTATTCACAAGTCCCAGGGATTAGGATGTGAACATTTTGGGGGGCCATTTTTCTGCTCACCACAATCATCAACTGTGGGTAATTACAAGGATGAGACCCTGTGTTGCTTCTGGGGTCTGAAATTCTGCTTTAGGCAATTCTGAACACGAATTGCATTCAGCCACAGAGCTGGAACTTTCTGAAGAAGTGACAAGCTCTTAGCTTCTGTATGTACAAGGAAAAACTACTTCTGATCCTTTAGGAACAAGGACTATAAACGTAAAGAAGCCCACAGGGCTGCCCCCCTTAACACTAAGGATGGTGCCTATGAAATGTCTCCAGGAGACACAGACTCCTCACCCTTGAAATCTTTTCCAAGTGGAAGCTCTAAAACAGTACCAAACTCTCATTTCCTTATGATGATGTTAAAAGATATATTTTATCCAAAAAGATCAAAAATAAATATGGTGAAGTAAGAGCAAGGGTTTATTATTGTTATTATTTATGTTTACCCCAAATCCAACTATGCAGTCTGATGCCTGATGGGACTCTTGTTTCTCTGCACTGTGTCCTGGCTGTACAGTCCCTTCTGTTAGTATCGAAACATATCCTTCTAAAAGGGCAGATTCTTCTTTTTATTGCAGGGCAAAGAAAGCAAGAAGAAACTGAGGGTTTCTTCTCAATGTACGGTTAATCGAGGAAGGTAAAGTTGAAGGTACTTTAAAATAAAACCGGGGCTGGGGGATGACTTCAGTAAACCCAGCTCTCAGGGAAACCATTAAGGAGTTCTAATCATTCTACAGGGGCTTCCTTCTAAGCCCCTGTAAGCCCCAGTGCCGGCCACAGACTGGGTTTGGCACAGCAGGTAAACAAGCTGCCATTGCCAATCATGCTGCAGAGAAAACTGGGATCACGTGGGCTGGGAGAGGGCCCTGGAAGTCATCTAAACCCAACGGATTGCAAGGCCAAGGGTAAGTACATTCATAAAAAGGTGTATTGGTCACTGGCATATTCCAGGCCCTGTTCCAGGTTTGGGGTGTTATAACAGCAGTCCTCAGCATCAATAAACTTACAGCTTTGTGAAAACACAGACAACTAAAATATTTACTCAGCAGACAATGCTGTGTGCTCAGCTGGAGGTAGCACAGCTATGGAAGCTCAGCGGAGAGTCTAATCTTTGTGTTTAAGAAAATCTTCCTGGAGAAAATGATGGTTCAGTTAAGTGTTGAAGGGCAAGGGGAGATGATGAGCAAACAGAGATGGGGTAGGCATTTGAATCAGAGGCAACAGAGCAGGAAGTGCTGGAGGAGGTAAAGTCTGGTGAGGTAGAGAGAACCAAGTCATTAGAAAGCTTATTACAAGAGGGCAAGAAGCCTGTGCTAAGGCTCTAATCATGTCCCGTATGGATTTTCCTATGTAAAATGTGGAGGATGGTAAGGAAACAAAATTGATGGCAGGGAAATAGTTACTGCACTCTCACAATAGTTCAGGGAAGAGATATTACTCCAGTGAGACAGTAGTGTTAAGGAGGAAGGTTAATTAATCCTGGGAATTAGGTGGCAGGACAAGGTGTGGAGTGTAGATGGGGGAAGAGAGGGCACTGGTGAAGCGGAGAGGAAAGTGAAGTATGACTACCAGGTTCTTGCATTTTGTGGATGAATGGATGGCTGGTGACTGAATTAGCTTACAATAATTCAAGAAAAGTATGATGCTTAGCATAAATTGTGGTTAGTAAAGACATAGTTTTAGTTAAGCTTCAATGATTCAAGATGTACAGAGAGACACAGGCTAGCTCGAGTGAAGGGAGGGGTTACTATAAGATATATACAGGGCTTCCCTGGTGGCGCAGTGGTTGAGAGTCCGCCTGTCGATACAGGGGACATGGGTTCGTGCCCCGGCCCGGGAAGATCCCACATGCCGCGGAGAGGCAAAGAAAATAAGAATCACACTGGAAATTTAGAAGCTCAAAAATCCCAGGAGACCTGGGTTTCATGCAGGCTATATGTCAGGCAGGGCTAGCGCTTCAGCAGTAAGAATTTATAGATCCTCACTTTATAGCGCTGCTCACTGAGATGACTCTACCATGCACTGACGGCTGGTCTATTTCCTATTCGTTTCTAATAGGTCTTCTCACTCTCTACCCTGAATTTTATCTCAGCATTCTAACATTTCTGCTTTCTTGGGAATCTGGCTAACAAATTCTGCTGTGAGTACCTACAAAGGATGATGACAGCTTTTTTTCGGGACTCTAACACAGCATTTAGACATAGCTTAAGCAACAATCAGTATACCTTCCCTTTGCTCTTTTTACAGATGGAATTCTAGATCCAGTCTCCTCTTCACTCTTTTTCCTTCAGGTGGTAACATGAAATAGTCATGGTTAACACAAGTCAGTTACTTTCCATAAGACCCAACGTTACCCCAAAGTATTTCAAAGATAGTTCAAAAAAAACAGAATAATAATAGTAAGTTTTGGTCTTATTAATAATTGAATGATTTCTTAAAGACCCTGTTAAATCAACAACTGCTATGCTAAGGTTCTAATCCCTAGAGAAATATCCTCCTTAAACTCTGAGGCAATTTCAAAAGAATAAATCTGAATGATGACTCTTAAGTAATCAGATGACCTTGATTCTGTCCCACGAACACTTTAAGAATCTTCAAGCTAAAAAAAAAAAAAAAAAAAAACAACTTCATGCTAGTGCTATGTTCACATATAGAGAAAAAACAGAGATATGATATATGTATGTATGTACGTATATATGTATAACACATACATTATCAGTTTGGCAGTCCAGGTTTAAAAAGTTTGAAGAATATAACTTTTTCACTGATCATTCTAAACTGAGGAAATATATCAGTAGAGAGGATGTATCAGAAAAATAAAAGACATGAGATTGGAAAATGTAACTAATTAAAAGGCACATAGTATCTTATTCCTGTATTGTCCTATAAAACTGATGAAAGAAACGTTTGTGGGTGTTTATGGTAAGCCTTTAGAATACTTATAAAACAAATGGATTTGTTGTTAAATTTTTTTAATCTTGATAAAATTAGGTATCTCTATAGCAACACAGGTGTTGCACTACATGCTTTGATCTGTAAATATATCAGGATTTTTAAAGAATACAATATATAATACTGTAATTATACAACTTTGGTTTGTTCAGGCAATAGTTGGGTAAAATACTTTCTATTTAAATTGAGTGATGTGATTTTTCAGTAAAGGAATGGCCCTTAACAGTTTAGTTTGGAAAGGTAAAAATGATTTACTTTATATCCTGTTTGGGAGTGCACATTTTTCTCTATAAAAGATACATACATACACAAATGTGCACACATGCAGATGCTCACAAAGATTTTGGAGAAAAAATATATCAAAAATTGTTCAGGAGGTTCTTTTTTGGGTATGAGTGGTTTTTGATTTCCACTATACTCATTGTTTTGAAACAAAAGAGGGCTAAACCTCCTTAGGCAGGGTCCTCGTGATTGCGGGAGAGCAGAGTGACATGGTATCAGTGCCCATTTTCAGTCCACTGCCTTTCCTGACATATTTCTACACATTGCATATTTGATTAAAGATACTGCCAACATTCAAGATGATATAAGTAACTGAATGCTTTGATAGTTTTTGCATTTCATTGCAAAAACTCACACTTTATGTCTCAAAGGATCTAATTATTTGGCTTTTTTAGTGAGTCAAGTAAAACGAACTAGGTTGAGAGTGTAGTGACAGGGGAATTAGTCCTGGCTTCCTGGAACGTTAAGTGGGTGTGTGAGTGCCTGGGTTAAGTGACTGAGTGAATCCCCGAATCCTGATTCACACTGTGGCCAACACCCACCAGCTCCCCTCATCCGGTGAGAGTCAGCGAGTCAACAAAGAGCAAAGAATGACACAAGGAGGTATGTGAGACACGGATAGCCTGAGGGACAATTTTGTCTTTTATTATATTACTACATTTACACTAATATTATCTGCTCAAATTATATAGTCTTTGGTCATGCATAATTACTGTATCCATTTCAGCAGATTGATTAATAAATATACTTAAAAGCATTTCTAAAGCTATGTTTTTAACAAAAGAACTTTATTTCCAGGCCTTTAATTGGCACTTTCCTGTTCACAAGTTAAAATAATTATACCACAGCACTAACTCAGAACAAATATTTGGCATGCATTTGAAGATGACAAAGTAAGAAGATAGCAGATAGAGGAGTGATTTGTTTACGAGGAAATTCTGACAACAGATTCTTAAGTTCTCGTGAAACATGTGGGCATAGAGGGAGAAGTGTAGTTATAGATTCTATGTGTGATCTGAAGTGTAGACTCCATCTGAAATACCAAAGCATTTAATACTAGAAGTTCCAATCAAGTATTTTGCTCCTGATGAAATGTAAGGAAAACATATAGCACAGAAAAGAATGACTTTTTACAAGTGTGTCATTGAAACTGTTGGGCCATTTTAGGTAAATGGATTTAGAATTTTCCTCCTTTATTCTGTTTTGACTATATTGAGTACATGGGGTTATTTTAAGGTCTGCTGCTTATTTTGCTTCTGCAGATGAGATCTCAGAACGTCATTTACTGCTTGGTTTCTATCAACTAACCTATGATGAATGTCACTTTCATAAAATAAGAAAACAGCAGGCATGAAAGATGGGTTTTCCAATTGTCTTTATTTCTCTGCAGAAATAAAGACTCTTCAGAAAGCAACACTTCAATGCTAGAAGATATACATTACATAAAATTTTTTCCTCAGACCACAGACCTCAGTCTCTTTTCACACAGATCATTGTAAGGTAATTTCAATTGCGATGAACCTCACTTAAACAAAAATTGCTGATAAGAAAATGTGTTTTCTGATTATCTTACTTTTAAGTCATTCAATTTTGAATAATTTGTACTTATACATGCTATATTACCACTTTATTTTAAATTAATTTTACTTCATATTTGTGATAAAATTATTTAATAATAGAGTTGTGATCATGACCCAATGTCAACTGAATCTTTTAGGTTCTCCCTGATTTCTGACTCAGATGACTTTGCGTATTCCCAGCCTGGGTAAGGTGTTCATGTACTCTGCAATCTGTGCAAAGGTGTGGCTTTGAATACATATTAATAGTAGTCCATGCTAAATATAATTACTTCTGTTAAGTAAATTCATCAGGTGTACTTTCCTACTGATCACTTCTTGTTGAATCATACAACTCTTATTACACCAAAAAACCCCCAAATATCCCTCAATTATGTAGACACAATCTAAGTATATTTTAAAATAAATCACTGCAATCTCTTATTAATGAATTCTATATTAATCCCTCTCCTTCTTGAAGGAAAATTAATATTTGGTATATCTCATTAAGTATAAATTAATTTTCAAAACCACTGATATTACAGAATTATAATTATCTAATAGCTGAACTACTACTACTGCTCTTTTAATCAAAATCAGATACCTCATTTACCTACTGTATTGTCAGGCAACCTTTCTGATTTTAAAGCTTAGGATACTGGATTATATTTCTTTGAAATTTCTTTGAAATTTTCAAAATTAATAAAATATCCATTCATTCTATGCAACATATAGATTACTGGTTTTGAGTTCAGGCTCTGAAAACAGGCTACCTGAGTCCAAAACCTGGTTGTACAAATTGCTAGCTATATTAACTCAGTTACTTCATCTCTCTGTAACTTGATTTCTCTTTTTTATCTGTAAACTAAGGTTTAGTGAAAGTACATACCTCATATAGCTGTTGTAGAGTATAAGTGATATAGTACGTAAGGACTTAGAATATTTCTTGAGCACGTCTACCAAAAGAAGGACCTTTGTTTATGGCATGGACAGTAGACAGACTTAAGGTAGACTGCTAAGTATCCATATTAAAATATTTATACCAAGGAAAGAGAAACACAGCATGAGAAAGGATTAAAATGCCACAAAGGGTTAATGGGACTTTTCATTAACCAATGTGGCCAGGGCAGACCCAGTTTGTTCTGGTAATGCTCACTCAAGGTTATTCTTGAAAACTGTTTTCTAGGTGAAAAAGAAATGGTGATAGCCAAAAGGTAGCAGAATGGAATGAATTGACGGACAGCTTAGCCTGGGTGAAGTTTAAGTAGAGAACAAACCCAGGTTAGCTTCATGGGAATAAGCAGAGACACAGAAGAAAAGTAGGCAACCTGGGATCCCACATAACTCGTGTAGAATTTCAAGTTGATTTGAAGATGAATAGTGAGGACTTCTGAGTAGGGAAGTGACATTACTAAATGAGCCTCCAAGCTTTCTCTGGTAAGAATGAACAGGGAGAAAGTAAAAGATTATAGCCAGCGATATCAGTTAAAAATGTTATTCTAAGCAGTTTTGCAAAGTCATGATTTCATGAGTTCCAGGAAAAATTAATTAAACGACAGCTAAATATATGTATGTGTGTGTTTATGTGTGTGTGTATGTGTGTGTGTGTGTGTGTATTTTTTAAGACTTTCAAATAGTGGACAATAATGACATGTTCTCCAAAAACAATAAATAACAACAAGAAAAGCAAAACCACAGAAATATACCAAACTGCTCATGATTAAAATATAGGGGAAAAAACCCCCGAATTACCTCTAAGTAAAAAAAAAAGACAAAGTAGAAGAAGAAAAGAAAAAGACCAACCATGGTGAGCTATCACTTATGCTCTTACAGAAAATCTTTGCCAGGAGTAAAGATGGCAAGAAAGAGAGAAGAGGGAAACCAGTGGTAGGTATATAACTGAGCTAAAATTGCTGCCAAAAGGAGAAAGTTCACTGTACAAAGCCTAGAAAAGAGACTTGTTGGTTGAGAATACTTCCTACAGGAAAGCACATGCAATTTGAGGTTGCAGTCTGAAAGCAATAATATGTCTGGGAAAGAAGATAAAGGGGAGGGATGAGGTGTTTTTAGAAACTGTTGATTTAAAAAAATGAGAAAATGGGAAATTGAGGGTCCTGCTGTAAAAAAGAGAAGCAACAAATTAGAGGTCATTCAATCCCCCTCCCTCTCGAAAAAGTAAAAACAAAAACAAAAATAAAGAAATACAAGAGAATTCTGTTAAGCCCTGAACCTTCTACTACACCAAAAATATTTCAAATGATTACATGAAAACTACATAACATTACACAACACAATTAAAATAGAAAATGAGAACTAAGGCACCCAGGCTGAAGAAATCCCACTTCCTCATCTATAACTACAAAAATCAACCACAAAGCAAAAGAAAATTGGATACCTCAAACACCTCAAAATGAGGTAAATATCTGAGGATATGAAAAAACACCTTAACTTAGAAATTAAAATGTAAAAAAAAAAGAAAAAATCAGTGAGTAGGAAGAAGTTTTTAAAAAGAGAGATAGTTGATTAAACTCAAAAATAAATGATGTGATGGAAATATTTTACTTTGCCATTAGTTATTTAAAAAAATTAAACATATTTGCCTGAAAAAAATAGAAAAAAGAGATAAAAATCATCCCAGCCTGAAGATTAAATTTAATAAATGTCAAGGGGTAATAGACTTAAATGAAAATCTAATAAGGAGTCAAAGAAAAGCCAAGAAAAATGCCAACAGAATGAAAATTAGATGATGAAATAAATTTTAAAAGATCATGAAATTGAACATAGGCCAAGACATATAATATGGAACATTATTAATATTTAAAACTGAAATTCAAGTTTTAGATCTGAATTTGCATACTGGAAAGGGCCACTGGATATCTGGGAAAACTGCCTGAGAATAAGCAACTGCAAGACATATGTGTATAAATGTACTGATCTATGATAAAGAAAATATCCTTGATGCCTTCGTGGCTTTTTATATCACACAACTTAAAAGGTCAAAGAAATTAACCAGGCATTATACTTCTCCAAAACATACAAAGTAATGCAACAATGGAGGAGAATTAACACAAATAAACAAATAAAAAAAGCCTTCATGCAACAAAATATATACTAGGAAATTAGTGTATGGTAAGGGGGACACCTCAAATTTGGTATACCACCAAAGATGAACTTTTTAATAAATAGTTTAATAAATAAATTGACAATAGCCAATTGTCAACAAGGATCAAATTATATCCGTATCTCACAATATACACGAGGATAAACTTCAAATGAATCAGAGGTTTAAATGTAAAATATGAAACTATATTACAAGAAAACATGTGAATTCTTCTATCGCCTATTTGTACAGAAAGGTTTTGAGAAAATAGTTCAAAGTTCAGATACAATGAAACACTAGTAAGTGTGACTACATTTGAAAATAAATTAAATATCATGAACAAACTCAAAAGACAACTGACAAACTGAGTGCAAATATTTTTAAACTATATTACAGATAAAGAGTGAATATCATATACATGATATTATAAATATGTTTAATATATTTATATAATATATATAAAATATAATATAAATAATATATTTATAACAATATATTATAACATATATATTTAATATATATTTAATACATATTATATACTTATATATTATAAATATGTAGCATACATATGATATTATACATATACACACACACTCTTACCACTTGATTGGGTTTGGAATAATAATAAACTACATTGTAGAAAAATGAGCAAAAGACAAAATCAGTCACAAAAAAATCCAAAATAGCCTTTAAACATAAGGAAAGTATTCAGCATCAAGTGTAATTAGAGAAATGCAAATGCAAATACACTGAGATACCATTTCTTACCAATCATATTGGAAAAAATTAAAATACTGTTAACATTCTCTGGGTGAAGTTCAAGGGAAACAGGCGCTCTCAAACATTGCTACTGTGAATGCAAATTGGTGCTGACTTTGTAGGGGAGAATTTGGCAACATTTAATTAATGGAACTGCATATGCATTTATCTTTGTCCCGGAAAGTCAGCATCTAGAAACTCTCCTTGAAGCAGTCTTTTTAACTGCTAAAATTTGAAATCAAGTCAAATGCCTATACATAAAATTGAAAACAAGCCAAACATCAATAGGTGAGAGAAGGTAGGTAAACTTGTATACATCCACATTATTTAGTTGTAAAAAATGAGATGATCTTAAGAGGTGTGATATGGAGTGATATCCAGGATACAGTGTTAAGTGAAAAAAAAAGCAAAGTACAAAAGTTTATCTAAGGTATGCTCTGCTTCATGTAAAAGAGAAGAGGTAAGGCATTTATTTGTTTGTGTCTGTGCATTTATTTGTTAAAAAATGAGCATTGGAGAGATAATCCACAAACTAATGAAGTTGGTTATGTATAAGGGGTGAGAACTGGTAGGAAGGTTGGTGGTTTAGAAAAGGACAGAAAGGAACAAGGGCAGTAAGAATACCTTAAGTATATATTTTTGTACAATTTTAAATTTCACAATTATTTTAATGTTGGACATACAAAAAAGATACCTAAACTCTACAAGTGTGGGGCAAGACATATTTCAAATTAATAACATAGATACGCTGAAAAAAATATAATTCAAATAGTAGTTGAAATTGATATTTTGACATATATCCTCAGATTAAAGTATTTTTTATAATAATCAGTCTGAATGAAGACAGGGAAATATAATTTCTCAAAATCAAGCCTCATAGAACAAGTCCAGAATCTGTCTCTAGAATTCCAGCTCTTCCCACTCTAATGCAACTAAGAGTCAATTTTTAAAATTTTTAAATAAAAAAAAATGAATCCAAAAACATGTTATTTAAATCTGGAGTTGAATGAGAGAGAGAGAGACAGAGAGAGAGAGAGAGAGGCTGTAGTGAGTTGTTTTGCGTTCCACAATGGCATGATTTATGGAATCCTAGTTTCTCTCTGTCTAGGTAAGAATACAAGAACATAGAAAAAGGCAAGGCTAAAATGAACCCTGCAATGTTAATTGGAATTGGAATATCAGTATAAATTAATGAGTTTTAATATAAAACTAGAAATAGATATAGGAAAGTGTCTATAATCATATTACATACATGTGTTTATTTGTCATTACAGTAATAATGAACACACCTAAAGCCCAGGTCTTGGTTCCTAAATATCATTCTTTAATAAAAAGAGATAAACTGGACAAATGATTCATTCTTAAATTGGAGCAGGAAACATTCAAGATGAGCCTAGAGTAATATGCCCTACCAAAAAGTAAGGAAATGTTCATAGAATGATGGAAATATTTTGAATCAATACAGGAAATTAATATAGATACAATATTATCATTAAATCTGCTGACCATATTCAAATTTTGCAAAGGACCAGCTTAAAGTGGATCGCATTGGCAAAATCTGGAAAATTAGATCACCAAAATAAATCATAATGGCAAAGTGTTATAACCCATAGGATAAAACAGACGAATGGGGATGAATGGAAAGTGTTTCCTCATAGTAGAATTCAAATTAATAAATGTAGAAGAAATATAGGGAAGAAAAAAATCCCTAAAAAAAAGTTTAGAAATATCACAGTAATAGTTGTTTCAGGCAAGAACATTAGAAAAGTTTGACAGAGAATGTGCCATTGATACAGAGTCATAGTATTCTCTTATGGAAAATTATTGATACTTATAAATTACAAAGTGACACTATCTTAACCCAATCATCAAAGTAACTACTGCCATTAAAATGAAAAATAGACAGTATGTAGTTCCTAATTTGCTGCACTGTGAAGGAGACAAAATCACTTCCATACTGCCACTGCCCAAAATACATCACCTGAACTTAATCATGAGAAAATATCAAACCCAAATGAAGGAATATCTATAAAATAACTGACCTGTACTCCTTAAAAATGTCAAGCACATAAGAGACAAAAAGATTGAGGAAATATTCCAGATAAAAGAAGACAAAACAGACAAGTAAAAGTAATCTGTGATTCCCAGATGGGATTTTGGACCAGGATTTTTTCCCCCCACCCTAAAAATCATTAGTAGAACAACTGGCAAAATTTGAATATGGTCTGTAAATTTGATACTATTTTATCTATATGAATTTCCTGATTTGATCATCATGTTAGGGTTTTCTAAGAGAATGTCCTTTTTTGTAGAAATAAAAATTACAGTACTTAGGACTAAAGGAACATTATCACTCTCAAATGGCTCAGAAAAAAATGCCTCTGTTTGTGTGTAAAGTGTATATGTACATACACACCTAGTGAAAGAAAGAATCTGGGTGAAGGGGTTACAATATTTCTTTAAATAATCTTGTAACTTTCTAAAAATATGAAATTTTTTCAAATATAAAAAAATTAAGTATTTTCAGGGTCAGCTGCATGCAGGCAAGCAAGCACACACACACACACACACACACACACACATAATCACAAATTTCAGAGCTTGCTACCTCCTGCTTTTCAGGGAGTAGGAGAAAGTTCTGTGCTTTCTGCTTCTGTTATAATGCATGTTCATGGTTGTCCTCACAGTATCATAGAAAATAAGTAGGTCATTTGGTATCAAAGCAAGGAAATTCAGATTACCACCCATTCTGTCTGAATGAAGGCAGGGAAATACACTTAGTTTCTCAAAATCAAGCATCACAGACCCAGTCTAAGTGCAGAATCTGCCTCTAGAACTCCAGCTCTTCCCACTCTAACACAACTAAGACTTAATTTTTCTGTAAGTAAAAACAAAAAACAAAAAAACAAAAATGTTATTTAAATTGGGAGTTAAATTTCACCTTCTTTCATAAAAGCGAAAAATCCTCTTTGGATTTCTTTAGGTTAGCAAAAGCAAGTACTAATGTCGGTCTTTTGTAAAAGCGAAGTAGCGTAAACTTTCAAAAGGGGGGGGATTCTTATATGCTCAGAAGTGGTATTGCTGGATCATAGGGTAGATCAATTTTTTTTTCAGGAACGACATATAATTTGCCATAATGTCTGTATCACTTTACATTCCCACCAACAGTGTAAAAGGGTTCCCTTTTTTCCATATCCTTGCCAACACTTATCTCTTGTCTTTTTGATATTACCCATCGTAACAGGTGTGAGGTGACATCTCATTGTGGTTTTGATTAGCATTTCCTTGTTGATTAATGATGCTGAGCAACTTGTCAATGCCTACTGGCCATCTGAATGTCTTCTTTGGAAAAATGTCCATTCAGGTCCTTTGCCCATTTTTACATAAAAACAATAATTTGATTTTTTTGCTATGGAATTGCATGTGGTTTTAATATAATGTGGAGATTGACTCCTTATTAAATATAAGGTTTGTGAATATTTTCTCTTATTCTGTAGTTTGACTTTTCACTTTACTGTTGTTTTCATTGCTGTGCAGAAGTTCTTTAGTGTGCTGTTGTCCCAATTGTTTATTTTAGCTTCTTGTTGCTGGGCTTTTGGTGTCTTAGCTAAGAAATTATTGCCAAGATCTTTGTCAAAGTCTTTTTCCCAATGTCTTCTTCTAGGAGTTTATGGTTTCACGTCTTATATTTAATTCTTTGATCCGTTTCTAGTTCATTTTTGTGAGTAGTGTAAGACAGGGATCTTGATTTATCCTTTTGCGTGTGGATATCCAGTTTTTCCAACAACATTTATTGAAGAAACTATCCTTTCCCTATTGTTTGTTTTTGGCATCTTTGTCAAAAAATTAGTTTACCATATATGTGTGGGCTTATATCTGGGCTCTCCATTCTGTTCCACTGGTCTATGTGCCTGTTTTTATGCTAGTACCATACTGTTTGATTACTACAACTTTATAATTTAGCTTGAAACCCGAAAGTATGATGCCTTCAGCTTTGTTCTTCTTTCTCAAGATTGTTATGGCTATTCAGTCTTTTGTGGGACTATATACATTTTAGGTTTTTTCTACTTCTATGAAAAATGTCATTGGAATTTTGAAAGGGATTACATTGAATTTGTAGATCACTTTAGATAGTATGGGCATTTTCACGATATTCTGCCTTCCAATCCAAGAACACAGGATGTCTACATTTATTTGTGTCTTCAATTTCTTTCATCAATGTCTTATAGTTTTTGGTGTTCAGTTCAAATGTATTCCAAAGTATGTTATTTTTGATGTTATTGTAAATTAAATTGCTTTCTTAATTTCTCTTTCAGATGGTTTGTTGCCAATGTATAAAAAATGCAACTGATATTTTTATGTTGATTTTGTATCCTACAAATTTACTGAATTTATTTAAAGTTTTTTTGTTGAAATTTTTACAGTTTTCCATATATAATATCTTGTCATCTGCAAATAGAGACAGTTTTACTTCTTCCTTCTGATTTGATGTCTTTTATTTCTTTTTCTTGCCTAATTGCCCTGGCTAGAATTTCCAGTGTTATGTTGACTAGAAATGGTGAGAGTGGGCATCCTTGTCTTGTTCCTGTTATTAGAAGAAAGGTTTTTAACTTTTCACCATTGGATATACTGTTAACTGTGGCCTTACCATATATGGCCTCTATTATGTGTGGCAGATTCCTTTTATACCTAATTTATCAAGAGTTTTTATCATGAAAAATAATAAATTTTGTCAAATAATTTTTCTGCATCTATTAAAATGATCATATGCTATTTATCCTTCATTCTGTTAATATGGTGTGTCACATCTATCGGTTTGCATATGCTGAAACATCCTTGTATTACAGGGATTAATCTCAACTAATCATGGTTAATGATCCTTTTAATTTTCTCTTAAATTCAGTTTGCTAGTATTTTGTTGGGGACATCTGCATCTATGGTCATCAGGGATATTGAATTGCAATTTTCTTGTAGTATCCAGTATCAGGATAATAATGGTCTTGTAAAATGAATTTGGAAGGGTTCCTTTCCTCTTCAATTTTTTGGAAGTGTTGAGAAGGACTGATATTAATTCTTCTTTAAATATTTGGTAGAATTCACCAGTGAAGCTATCTGGTCCTGGGCTTTTATTTGTTGGGAGATATTTGATTACTGATTTAATCTCCTTACTTGTTATTGGTCTGTTTATACTTTATTATTACTTCGTAATTCAGTCCTGGTTAGTTGTTTGTTTCTAGCAATTTATCCATTTCTTCTAAGTTATCAAATTTGTTGGTGTATAGTTGTTCATGGTAGTTGCTTATGATCCTTTGTGTTTCTGTGATATCAGTTGTAATATCTATTTAATTTATAATTTTATTGAGACATCTCTCTTCTTTTTTCAGTTAATCTAGCTAAAGATTTGCCTATTTTGTTTATCTTTAAAAAATAAAAACAGCTCTTAGTTTCATTGATATTTTCTATTGTTTTCTTAATCTTTATTTTATTTATTTCTGCTCTGATCTTTGTTATTTCTTTCCTTCTTCTAACCTTGGACTTAGTTTGTTCTTCTTCTTCTAGTCCCTTGAGGGATAAGGTTAATTTGTTTATTTGCAATCTTTCTTTTTTCTTAATGTAGGCATTTATCCTATAGACTTCTTTCTTAGAACTAAGTTTGTTTCATCCCATAGTAAGTTTTGGTATGTTGCGTTTCCATTTCCATTTGTCTCACAATATTCTTTTTTATTTCTCTTTTGACATCTTTTTGTTTTAACCAATTTGATGTTCACATATATTGTTGCTTAATTTCCACATGTTTGGGAAGTTTTCATCTTTCCTCCTGTTATTTGATTTCTAGTGTCACACCATTGTGGTTAGAAAGAGATACCTGGTATGATTTCAATCTGCTTAAATTTGTTAACACTTGTTTTGTAGCCTAACACGTCATCTGTACTGGAGAATGTTCTATGTGCATTTGAGAAGAATGTGTATTCCATTGTTTTTTGATGGAATGTTCTCTATAGGTGTGTTAGGTCTACTTGGTCTAAAGTATAGTTCAAGTCCATTATTTCCTTATTGATTTTCTGTCTGAATGATCTATTCATTATTGAAAGTGGGATACTGACATCTCCTACCATTATTTCATTGATAGCTGTCTATTTTTGTCTACATATCTGCTAATAATTATTTAATGTATTTAGCTCCTCCAATATTGGGTGCATATAGATTTATAATTGTTATATACTTTTGATGAATTGATACTTTCATCACTTTATAATGACCTATTTTATCTCTCATTACAGCTTTTTACTTAAAATCTATTTTGTATGGTATAAGTATAGCTAGCCCCATTCTCTCTTGGTTTAGAGTTGCATGAAATATCTTTTCCATCCTTTCACTTTCAGTTTATGAATGTTCTTAAAGCTTAAATGAGTCTCTTGTCCTTTTATTTGCCTTTACTCATTCTCATTTGATTGTAGCTGATGTCTTGGGTTTGAGAGGGATTTTGCTTTTTCCTATCAGAAGATATATATGATATATTATTTTGTTAGGAATAATGCTGAGAGGCATAATGATGAAATACAAATAGTACCTGATCCAGAACAGTCATAATGCCAAAGTTCAAATGAGTATGATAGCTGATTGACATGTTTAAGATAAGATTGTTCTATGTTTGCATGTTTTGCTTACAGTGTTCATTAGAGGAGAAATAAGTTAGTCTTCATATATACTCACATATTATATTTAAGAAAAGGCAGTTGAATATTTCATGCCCTTTTGCATAAATATATGTCATAAAGGAAAAGAGATAGTCAACTGACTTCATACATTAATGACTGGCATGATTTTATTAACTTATTTCTGATCACTCAGCTTCCTGATGGTGATCGAGTAATAATGAGTTGAAATTGACAGCTATGAAACTTATTTGACTATTCAGATCATAAGTTCTGATCTAAGAAAGACAATTTAGAGCTTTATAGAAAATACAAGGTATGATATCATCTTAGAAAGTGGGAAATTGAATTAGATCTGTGTGAGATTGGTGTGCATTTGGGGAGATGTTTTTTTAAGGTGAAATTAAGCAAATGATTAAGTAGAACCCAGATCTGACAGATGACTATGAGTCAGCGAGAGACAAAATAATTGAGGTTGTTGGCAAGGAAGTGGATATTATTATGGACTTTGGAATATATGCTAATTTAAAAAGAAAGGTGAAAACAGGAGATGATGGAGAGTGAAATGGGATAGAAATAATTAACAATGAGGGATAATCTAACAGGGTAAAAATGTTAGAGTGTGGAATTTTTTGAATCATGATTGATGACAGAGGGGTGCTGCTTAATGGTGATGAAAAAATGTACTTTGAGCCTTGAACTGAGTAAAAGCTTCTGGAAGCAGGTAAATCAAGGGATTAAAAGCCCAAAGTTTTAGAAGCATTTTGACGTTGAGGTCAAGTAGATTAGAGCAGAGATGAAGAGAAAGAGTGAACCCGAATCTAAAGCCATGGATAAACGGCAGTGAAAGGCAAATATGTTGTAGATAATGACTGTGAGAAAGGGAGAGATCTGTGTAGTTAGGTGACTTGAGTTTCTTACAAAATCTGGGTTCTCAAAAGGAAAGGTGAGAAATTATTTTGAGGTGGTAACAAGGAACTGATAAAATATCTACGCTATATATCCTGGCTCTGTAACCCATGGAGGAATGAAAGAAAAAAATGTATTGTTCCCTGCAGAGGCTTTAGAGGTTGTGATTTCAACAAACAATTGTCAGATTTCAGAAAGGAAGAAAAGGAATAATATATTCAGAGAAGCACTTAAAGATATAGGACAGTTTTGGGGATCAGAGAAATGTAACTCTAAAAGACACCACAGAAGTGGTTTTTGTTTTGAGGAAGATTGAGAGTTCCATATTGATTCAGAGCCTATATTTAAACACCCCAATGTAAGAAAGCCTCATATAGACGTTTATTTTTTTCCAAATTATTACCTCAAAAACTTCAAAAGATTGAGAAAGAGATCAATAATGTGTATTTGTATATTCTCTTTCCATAAAGGAAATTTAATACCCAAATTTTAAATAATTATTCTTTATTATCTAAAGTATTTTAATTATTTTATTTCTAAAAAGGCTTTATTTTACATAAAATAATTATTTATCTAATTTATTCCTTCATTTAAATACTTACTTCTAAAATTAATGCACAGAAATCTCTTGCATTCCTACACACTACTGATGAAAAATCTGAAAGTGAAATTCAGAAAACACTCCCATTTACTATTGAAACATAAAGAATAAAATACCTAGGAATAAACCTACCTAAGGAGACAAAACACCTGTATGCAGAAAATTATAAGACACTGATGAAAGAAACTAAAGATGATACACATAGATGGAGAGATATACCATGTTCTTGGATTGGAAGAATCAACATTGTGAAAATGACTCTACTACCCAAAGCAATCTACAGATTCAATGCAATCCCTATCAAACTACCACTGGCATTTTTCACAGAACTAGAACAAAAAAATTCACAATTTGTATGGAAACACAAAAGACCCCGAATAGCCAAAGCAATTCTGAGAAAGAAAAACGGAGCTGGAGGAATCAGGCTCCTGGACTTAAGACTATACAACAAAGCTACAGTAATCAAGACAGTATGGTAGTGGCACGAAAACACAAATATAGATCAATGGAACAGGATAGAAAGCCCAGAGATAAACCCATGCACATATGGTCACCTTATCTTTGATAAAGGAGGCAAGAATATACAATGGAGAAAAGACAGTCTCTTCAATAAGTGGTGCTGGGAAAACTGGACAGCTACAGGTAAAAGAATGAAATTAGAACACTCCCTAACGCCATACACAAAAATAAACTCAAAATGGATTAAAGACCTAAATGTAAGGCCAGATACTATAAAACTCTTAGAGGAAAACATAAGCACAACACTCTATGACATAAATCACAGCAAGATCATTTTTGACGCACCTCCTAGAGAAATGGAAATTTTAAAAAAGTAAACAAATGGGACCTAATGAAACTTAAAAGCTTTTGCACAGCAAAGGAAACCATAAACAAGACGAAAAAGACAACCCTCAGAATGGGAGAAAATATTTGCAAATGAAGCAACTGACAAAGGATTAATCTCCAAAATTTACAAGCAGCTCATGCAGCTCAATATCAAATAAACGAACAACCCAATCCAAAAATGGGCAGAGACCTAAATAAACATTTCTCCAAAGAAGATATCCAGATTGCCAACAAACACATGAAAGAATGCTCAACATCATTAATCATTAGAGAAATGCACATCAAAACTACAGTGTGATATCATCTCGCACTGGTCAGAATGGCCATCATCAAAAAATCTACAAAAAGGTCTTCCCTGGTGGCTCAGCGGTTGGGAGTCTGCCTGCCGATGAGGGGGACGCGGGTTTGTACCCCAGTCCGGGAGGATCTCACGTGCCGCAGGGTGGCTGGGCCCGAGGGCCGTGGCCGCTGGGCCTGCACGTCTGGAGCCTGTGCTCTGTGATGGGACAAGATAGGAATAAAGATGCAGACCTACTAGAAAATGGACTTGAGGACACGGGGAGGGGGAAGGGTAAGGTGGGACAAAGTGAGAGAGTGCTAGAGTATATAGGGACATATATACATTACCAAATGTAAAATAGATAGCTAGTGGGAAGCAGTCGCATAGCACAGGGAGATCAGCTTGGTGCTTTGTGACCAGCTAGAAGGGTGGGATAGGGAGGGCGGGAGGGAGGGAGACGCAAGAGGGAAGAGATATGGGGATATATGTATATGTATAACTGATTCTCTTAGTTATAAAGCAGAAACTAACACACCATTGTAAAGCAATTATACTCCAATAAAAACGTTAAAAAAGTACTTCTTATACATGCTACAATGACTTTTTTATAAAATGACCTAAATTCCCTCAAAGCAATGTGTAAATATGCCCACTGTTTTTGGACATGCTAACTTGGCTGTGGATCAGTCCTTTCACTGTTGAGATTTTAGCAGGCAAATTCTATCAGCTCAGTTTGGGTAATGGGCTAGTTTCCTTAATGCTCCTGTTATAAAAGAACAAAATACTGAAACTTGTATACACTTTGTGTAGAAAGAACTACCTCCATTGATGGCCTGCTCTTTCTTCACTTCACTGGGAGGTGTGGAGTAGGGGTGATACCTATATGAACAGAATTGTCCATATCTTGAGACACCAAGATCACTGAATCAAAGAGGGCCTGGTAATCCATTTAAAAACATTACAGTCATTTTAGAATGGAAGTGTAAATGGTCATAATGGCCACGGTAAGAGAAATTTAACAATGAACATTAAAATATTCATTTCTTATTTGTTTTTTCCTTTAAATGCTCAGGTGTCATTTTGGTTGATCTTTTTCTGTATAATCCTAGGTCTCACCTTCATATTTGGGATGAGGTTAGGTAATATATTATTCTAAACAGAACTATCTGGGGGGCTAGATTTCTGTGAGCCCTTTGGTTAGGTAATTGGCAACAACAACACAATCTTGAAGACTGTAAATACATTTCCAACAAGACAATTGGTAGCTTGCCTTACTATTTTAAAAAGCAAGAAGACACTGTGGACCCTTTTGCAGCAAATGAGTTCTTTGAACAGAGACCTCAAGCCTTACGAAAGAAAATTCAAAGCAGACAGTTATGACCAGTTCACCCAGAAGAAAGAACTTTTCTTTTTAGATTCATGAATATGTGCTCATAGGTAGATCAAAGTCAGGATTCTAAAGCCATAAAACAATGCACCCTTTGCAGATGCCATGTCTAACAGAGAATCACCACAAACTCATATAATAATATTAGAAATAATCTGATATAAGGTTTTGCACAAGAAATTAAAATGTTTTAACAAACTGTAACATTTGTTAAATGGCCTGCCCATCCTACTCATTTGATCTTGTTATATGTAAAATAAATTTCAAGGTACTCTCTGAGCACTGCAGTTATAAAGTTGACAGAGGTCCTCTACTAGGTTGTACATTATTTGGAAAATAAAAGTGTAATTATTTTCATGCAGTTATATAAACAAAAACACCAGCCACAAGCTAATAATTTTAATTTTTAATGGAAAATAAAGTGAAGCCTAAAGTACCATTGTATCAGTTTAGCATCATTTATATTTTTCTAGATTAACTTAAGCACCAAGAAGGCAGTCTTATTCAAGTTTGTAAATTGGAAATGAAACTGTAAAACAAGTAAGAATGACCTCATTCAATGATCTCACACTAGGCAGGGTATTGTCATAAAATTATAATTTTGTCACTAATTACTATTTTCAGGATATTGAAAAATTATAGAGACATTAACATTAAAATTCCCTTTTAAATGTTTTGTTCACATTAAATTACTCCCCTTCAGAGTATTTTCCAATACTTTTATGAAGCAATTTGCATTTATACTGAACCTGCCTTTCACATAATGTTCATATTTCCACTGGAATACTTATCTCATTTGAGTACATTTTGTGAGGTTGAACAACAGAAAAATGTTGGAGTTCAATAAGGTAATGAATATTCCAAGAAACAGCATCTATAGTGAATCTGACCAATAATTGCGGAACAATTTAAGGACAAAAATGCTACTTGAAATTCCAAATAGATGATATGCTCTAATGATTTTCTCTTTATCTCCCAAGAGATTTATCTTGTTTCCTAATCTTATCTAGGGAAATGCCCTTCTTGACTTGGAAAGCTTGATCAACTAAACTAGCTTAGTATGGCCAATTCATTTGCATAAGTAAGTACCTGTCATTCACAAATGCAGTAATTCATTATGATTAAAGTAGATAATGGTACTTGGAGTAGCAGAGAGATAGCAGCTGAGAAAGGAAACTGAAGTCCTCCAAATGGCTGCTAGTCTATACTGCCTTTGTGAACTTCCATAAAAATCACTAATCTGTTGATGCCTCAGTTGTATGACATCATACACCAAATATAATTTTTTGAATAAATGAAAATAACTCTTAATTCCCCAGCACAGATTTTTAAAATATAAAAACCTAATGTATCTAATTTTAAATAGGGTATACAATAATCAGTGTAGTTTATACAGTCTATGTGACTTAGGTAGGCCAGTGTTTATTAGGCTGTGCTATACAAACATCAGACTCCCTTGGTTGTTTGTTAAAAATACACATCATTGAAGTGGCCAAGATGGCAGAGTCAGAAGACCCTGAATTCACATCTTCCCATGAACGTACCAAAATTACAACTTTTTATAGAGCAACTCTTGGTGAGAATTACCTAAAGACAGTAGAAAAAAAATTTCACAACTAAAGTTATAAAGAAGGAACCATAATGAGATGGGTAAGAGGAGTAGAGACACAATATAGTCAAGAACCACACCCCTGGGTAGACAACCCACAAACAGGATGATAATCACAATTGTAGAGGTGCTCCTTAAGGAGTGAGAGGTCTGAGCTCCAAATCAGGCTCTCCAGCCTGGAGTCCTACACCAGGAATACAAGTCCCCAGAATTTCTGGCTTTGAAGGTCAGAGGGGTTTGCATACAGGAGAGCCAGAAGGTTGTAGGAAACAGAGACTCTAACCTTAACTAATGCAAAACCTCACACTCTCCAAGACCCAGCACAGAGAGAGTAACTTGAAGGGACCCTGGATCACACCCACTCACTGCTTTTGGAGAGTCTCCCAGAGAGGAAAGAGGTAAATGGTGCACCCCTGCAAAAATAGATGCTGTTGGCAGCCATTTTTGGGAGCTTGTTCTAACACAAGGACATTGGTGCTGGCAAAGGCCATTTGTAGTCCTCCCACTAGCCTATTAGTGCTGCGGGCTTATGTGCCCACCAACCAGTAAGAACCAGCCCCAGGAACCCCAGAGCTCCATAGCCAGCTGTCACAGGATACATTGCCACCCATCAGTAGGCAAGCAACAGCCCTGGGACTCTCTAGACTAGGAGACTAGCTGTGCTGGGACCCAGTCCCACCCTCCAGTGGACTAGCAGCCACAGTATGAAGTAGGACCTGGCAGTCAACCAGACGAGGGTCAAGCCCTGCCTACAAGCTCACCTACATTAGTTGGCCCTGCCACAACAGAAGGGACCACACAACCCATTTAGGGTCCGCCCCTAGAGCATATAGCTCTGGTGACCAGATGCGAGTGTGCTGCTGGGACCCATAAGACATATCCTACACAAGGCCACTTCTCCAAGATCAGGAAGCACCAAACCTCATACATACAAATAAAAACAGAGAGTTCAGGAAAAATGAGGCATCAGAGGAATATGTAAAGGAACAAATGAAGGAACAAAATCAAACACCAGAAGAACTAAGTGATGTAAAGTTAAGCAATTTACCCAATAAAGAGTTCATTGTAATGATCATAAAGATATTCAACAAAGCTAGGGAAGAATGGATGAACACAGTGAGAATTTTAACAAAAAATTAGAAAATATAAAGAAGAACCAAACAGAAGATGAATAATATAATAACTGAAATAAAGAATACTAGAAATAAAGAATACTAGAAGGAATCAACAGTAGACTAGATGATACAGAGGGATGGATCCGTGAACTTAAAGACAGAGTTATGGAAATCACTCAAACTGAACAGAAAAAAGAAAAAAAAAAATTAAATTTAGCATAGTTGAAGGGACCTCTGGTATAGTATCAAGCATACTAACATTTGCATTATAGGCTCCTGGAAGGCAAAGGGGGAGAGAAAGGGGCAGAAAACTTATTTGAAGAGCTAGTAGCTGAAAACTTCCCTAACTTGGGAAAGGAAATTGACATCCAGATTTGGGAATCACAAAAAGTCCCAAATAAGATCAACCCAAAGAGGCTGCCACAAAGACACATTGTAATTAGAATGGCAAAAATTAACGATGAAGATAGAATCTTAAAAGCAGCAAGGGAAAAGCAACTAGTTAAGTACAAGGGAACTCCCATAAGACAAACTGACTTTTCAGAAGAAACTATGCCAAAATGGAGTGGCAAGATATAGTTAAATTGTTGAAAGAAAAAAAAACTATAACCAAGAATACTCTAATAGGCAAGGCTACCATTCATATTTTAAGGAGAGATAAATGTTTTACAGATAAGCAAAAGCTAAGAGTACAGAACCACTAAACCAGCTTTACAAGATATGTTAAAGGGACTTCTCTAAGTGGGAAAGAAAAGACCACAACTAGAAATATAAAAATTATAAAAGAGAAAATCACAATGGTAAGGGCAAGTATACAGCAAAGGCAGTATATAAACCACTTATAAAGCTAGTAGGAAAGTTTTAACAAAAAGTAGGAAAAGTAATATATCCATAATAAGTAGTTAAGGGATACACAGAACAGAAAGGTATAAAATATGATATCGAAAACATTAAGTGTCAGGGGAGAGTAAAAATTCAGGGTTGTTAGAACATTTCTGAACTTGTTTCATGAAGCCAAGCCAACATCACCCTGCCCCAAATCAGACAAAGACACCACAAAAAAAGGAAATTGCAGCCCGATATAACTGATGAACATAGGTGCAAAAGTCCTCAACAAAATACTAGCAAACTGAATTTAACAATACATGAAGAGAATCATACATTATGATCAAGTGGGATTTATCTCAAGGATGCAAGGACGCTTCAATACCTGCAAATCATTCAGTGTGATACACAACATTAACAAACTGAAGAATAAAAATCATACGATGATTTAAATAGAAGCAGAAAAATCCTTTGACAAAATTCAACATTCATTTATGATAAAAACGCTCAACAAAGTGGGTATAGAGAGACCCTACTTCAACATAATAAAGGTCATGTGACAAGTCTATGTAACATAGTATTGGAAATCCTAGGTACAGCAATCATATAATAAAAAGAAATAAATCCAAATTAGAAAGGAAGGAGTAAAACTGTCACTGTTTGCAGATGACATGAAACTATATACAGAAAATTCTAAAGATGTCATCAAAAAACTATTATAGCTAATAAATGAATTCAGTAAAGTTGCAGATTATAAAATTAATCTCTGAAATCTGTTGTGTTTCTATATACTAACAATGAACTACCAGAAACAGAAATTAAGAAAACAATCCCATTTACAAATCCATCAAAAATAATAAAATACCTAGGAATAATTCTAACCAAAGAAGAAAAAGACCTATACTCTGGAAACTATAAAATACTGAAAAAAGAAATTGAAGATGACACAAACAAATGGAAAGATATACTGTTCTTGCAGTTTAGAAGTATAATTGTTAAAATGACCATACTACCCACACCAATCTACATATTTAGCACAATCCCTATCAAGATAACAATGACATTTTTCACAGAACTAGAACAAATATTCTAAAATTAGTATGGAAACACAAAAGAACCCTAATAATCAAAACAATTTTGAGAAAGAAAAACAAAACTGAAGGTATGGCATTCCCAGATTTAAAACTATACTACAAAGCTACAGTAATCAAAACAACATTGTACTGGCATAAAAACTGACATAGGTATCAATGGAATAGAATAGAGCTCAGAAATAAACCCACACTTATTTGTCTATTAATCTACAACAAAAGAGTCACAAATATAGAATGGGGAAAAGACAGCTTCTTTAATAGATGGTGCTGGAAAAACTGGACAGTTACATACAAAAAAATCAAATTGGACTACTTTTTCATACCATATACAAAAATAAGCTCAAATGGATTAAAAATTTAAATGTAAATCTGAAACTGTAAAACTTCTAGAAGAAAACCAGGCAGTACACTCTCTGACATCAGTCTTAGCAATATTTCTTTAGATATCTCTCTTCGGGCAAGGGAAACAAAAGCAAAAGTAAATAAATGGGACTATATCTAATTTAAAAGTTTTTGCACAGGAAGAAAAACTATCACAAAATGAAAAGGCAGCCTAGTTAATCAGAAAATATATTAATAAACAATATATCTGATAAGAGGTTAATATACAAAATATACAAAGAACTCGTGTAACTCAACATCAAAAAAAAATCAGATTAAAAAATGAACAGAGGACTTTAACAGACATTTTTCCAAGTAAGATATACAGATGGCCAATAGATACATGAAAAAATCTTCAACATATCTAATTATTAGGAAAATGCAAATTGAAACCACAATGAGATACCACCGCACACCTGTCAGAATTGCTATTATTAAAAAAAAAGACAACAAATTTCCATGAGGAGGGGATCATTTTTACACTGTAGGTGAAACATAAATTGCTATAGCCAATATGGAAAACAGTACCAAATTTCCTCAAAATATTTCATTAAAAATAGGGCTTCCCTGGTGGCACAGTGGTTGAGAGTCCACCTGCTGATGCAGGGGACACGGGTTCGTGTCCCGGTCTGGGAAACAATTCTACTTCTGGGTAATTATCAAAAAAAACCAAAACATTAATTGGAAACGATATATGCACCCTTATGTTCACTGCAGCACTGTTTACAGTAGCCAAGATATGGAAACAACCTAAGTGTCTACTGATAGATGAATGATAAAGATGTGTTTTACATATATATATATATATATATATATATATATATACACACACACATACATATATAATAACATAATATATATGTAATGGAATATCAGTCATATGAAAGAATAAAATCTTGCCATTTGCAGCAACATGTATGGACTTTATTATGCTAAGTGAAATAAGTCAGACAGAGATAGACAAATACCATATGATTTCACTTATATGTGAAATCTAAAACAAAACAAATGAACAAACGTAACAAACAATAAGACTCAAATATACAGAAAACAAACTGGTGGTTGCCAGTTAGGAGGGGAATAGAGGGATGAGAATATATATATATATATATATATATACACACACACATACATATATAATAACATAATATATATGTAATGGAATATCAGTCATATGAAAGAATAAAATCTTGCCATTTGCAGCAACATGTATGGACTTTATTATGCTAAGTGAAATAAGTCAGACAGAGATAGACAAATACCATATGATTTCACTTATATGTGAAATCTAAAACAAAACAAATGAACAAACGTAACAAACAATAAGACTCAAATATACAGAAAACAAACTGGTGGTTGCCAGTTAGGAGGGGAATAGAGGGATGAGTGAAATAGGGGAGGGAGATTAAGTGGTAGAAACTTCCAGTTACAAAATAAATGTGTTATAGGAATGAAATATGCAGCATGGGGAATATAGTCAATAATATTGAAAAAAAATAAAAAGGCTGTGAAAAAAATACAAAATAAAATAAAGCTAGAAAACAAACACGCACATACATGCACACACACACACACACACACACACAATGCACATTGTTCTTCCTCATACCTATCCAATGAATCATAATTTCTGAGACGAGGACCACTGTTTTTAGCTAAATCCTGAAATGTACTCTTAATGTAAAAACCTAAAAGTTGAAAACCTCTGACTGATGATCCTCATTAAAAACTGCCCCTACAATTTATTCAATAAAGACAGTAATTCTTATAATGTACAAAGCTACTGTCTCTCACTGTCCTAAGTTATTTGCACAACTTCTAGTTCACACACCATGATCCACTGAGATCTCCCTTAAGAGACCCTGCTGAGGGACGAGGGTTGACTCGTATTTCCATCTGCTGCCCTGCTGGATTCACTATCAAGTTTGCATTGAGGCCATGCTCCCTGAGGGCTGCTCTCAGGAGGGTACAAAGGCAAGCCCATTCCTGCAGGAGATAGAATTTCCTGAAGGGCAACTTTGGCATAGGGGGTCCCTAAGACAATCCTGCCTGAAAATTTCTTAGGTCCTCCCTGCAGTCTGAGACAATTCCTAACTTCCTTCGTTGCCCCTTTACTTCTCTAAAAGTCAAATTTGAGGTCTGTACTTCTGCTCTTTCATGTCTATCTTCTTCAAGCTTTTCCTGAATAAATCTCTTGCATGTCTAATTGCATCTTGGGTCTGCTTCATGGAGGAACACACACACACATACGCACACACAGAATATAGTGTATATATAATGTATACAATATAATGTCTTATAAAGTACATATATCATCATCTTCATTTAAGCAACTTGTCCAACGTCCCACAGGTACTAAGTGATGGAGATGAAGAACAAGCCCAGTAACATCTGACTTCTAAGTCTCCAAGTCCATGCTTTTTTCACTAGACAATGTTGCTTCCTCTTTTTGAGCATTAATCCTGCATTTAAGTTGACAATTGAAAACTTCGCAGTAAATAAAATCACAAGAGTCCTCTCAGCCCCTGAAAAAATGCCTTCCTAAGCATAAGCCTCTGCATTTCAGAATCAGTGACAAATGGGGGCAGGCCATTCTGCTTTCTGTCTGACCTTGATCCATTTTTCTTCACCAAAGGCCTCCATGACGGACGTATGCCCTCTGGAACATCTGGAAAAAATATTCTGGGTATCTCTGAGTATTTCTACAATACGTCCACAAATCTTAAATCCAGTTTAACACATTATAGAAAAATTATACTCTGAGAAAAGGAGGTTCTTACGGAATTTAGAAGGGTAATTGCAAGAAGTCAGGTTTAGAGCAATAGGAAAGATTCTGACAGACGCAGTCCTTCAATCTGCAATCTCTACAGAGGTGACGGGCAGAGTGCTTGATGGCAAAACCCTCAATGATGGATAATTCTATGATTGTCTTACGCAGAGTCAAAATGGCAGCTGGTTTGGTAACATGTTGTAAAAAGTGCTTCAACTCTTCCTGCTGCTATACAGAAACCTCTCAATTTTTTTCTCTTCAGGAGTGACATGCTGAAAAAAAACTCTGATGCATCTAGAACTCTTCTGACAGCATTTTATTACATCAAGCAATTAAGCACACACACACATACACCCACCCACTCACACTCAAACACACCCCCCCGCCACACACACGTTCTTAATGTGGTGAAATTTAACTTTTAATACAATTTAAAAATGGCATAAAAATGTTAATATCACAAGACTGTGTAAGCTTTACATTTTATAACTTCATCAAAGCGTATAAAGTGGTAAACAGAAAGCTATTGTGTCAATTTTTGACCCATTCCAAGAAGTGAAAGTAGCTCTAAAATGCTTTTGTTACCTTGCAGGAGAAAACGTTAAATTTCAGCACCTTGATTAAACTAATTTAGCCAGAATGTCCTTGTAAAAATGGATATGGGATACATTACACTTTTTTATTGGTTAAAACAACAATATGAGAATGTGTAATGGTTAGAATGAATACTTGAAAGTGAGCACTAACTAAACCCATTTTTAAGAGCAGAGATATTCTGATCATACTTTTACTTAATGCACAATTAGCATTCTAATATTAGGGTCACTTGTAAGCAAGGCACACTTTTAAATGTAATGGCGCCTCTTTTCTCACCTCCTAGCTAATTTTCTTTTATTTTTCCCCAAATCACATTAATGTTATAAAGAGTATCGGTCTATTAATCAAAGTTTGCTCCTCTTTTGTACACCTGAGTTAAAGTTATACTAAAGTAATAACCTGGAAGTTAACCTTAGGTTATGCTTTTAATACTCAGAAAAATTCTTCCTATTTCAAAGATATAAAAGATTCTGAAGGTTCTCAAGTGGCCATTCAAGAGTTAGTGAATGCTACTGATGATGCCTTGGGAACACATACAGAAAGAAGTATATACTTTGGCAATATATTTGAAGAAACTAGTAGTTACAGAGATATCTCCCCCAGGTAACCCCATCCGCTCCCCACACCCTCTGCAAACATACACACTCACAACAAAAAGGACATACACATTTCAACATATCAGGCTTCCAAACATCAGCATTTTCGCTATTTCCTCAAGTGCTAATATGTAAGAAGGTAGGAAAAGGTCAAGGATGAGTTACGGGGTATAGTTTTTAGATAAGGAAAAGGAACATAATCGTGTGTTCCCAACTTCTAAGGAATAGTACATAAGACAGGAAGCAATGCCTTTGAGAAGACTTATTTCTGCCTCTGATTTTTAGATTGGGAATAAATTCTTTCATCAATGTCCATATCAAGCATCAGTTACCAAAGAAAGGGCAGCAGGAATGAGATACTGACGTCCCGCCACAGTCGCCTTCTCCTCTCTGTTTCAGAGGCATGAAAACCTGGGTATTTGCACAGGAATTAGACATTTTCTCCCAGCGCCAAACAGGAGCTGAGGAGATAGAGATGCTTCTGTGTTAGAGGGGAATGTTTCTGGAAAGAACATCAACAAAGAGTTCAATTCAATGGGTAGTGGGTGATATATATAGTAAAATAGGCAGGATTTACGCAAGAGGCAAAGATTATAATACAAACCAAGGAAATGATTCTTTTAAAATGATTTGCTGCAAAAGAAGAGGCCTATATTTGTGGGTTTTCATATATTTTATAAAAATGGTTAAATATAAATAAGGCCCCCTGCAAAACAGCACGCAGTATACTAGTTACTCTGTATAAAAGACTGTATGTGCTTGAATGTGTATGTTGTTATAAAGAAAGAAGATTCTGAAAGGACTCATGAGGAACGATTAGCAACTGTTATCTCTGGGGTATGAGATTATGTTAAGCCCCTGAGATCAGTACAGACGGAGTCTACTCTGACCAATGCATGTAGTAACTGAGGGCTGGGAACATATGTATATGATGTATTTATTTCATCTCCCCATCACACAGTAGGTACTCAAATTGCTGTTGCCCAAGAACAAATATTAGTCTTTTCTCTACTTGTAAACCTAGGGAATAACATCTCTGATGGTGTCCTTTTCAAAAATGATAAATGACTGCCTTAGTGGTGAAAAATGATAATGCAACTGAAAACCGAAACTTGATTCTCTTGTCACCATTTGCTTTTTTTTAATAGTAAACTCATGTAAGGGCACATCTGTGATTTAAATCCTATTTTCTCACGTGTGACAAAATTTCAGCAATTATGATCAATTTTAACTCCCCAAGTTTGGGCAAATGTCATGTCAAAATTCTAGGTAGATAGCATAGTAGGCTTGAGAACAACACAAATAACCACTGGCATTAAACCAAAATAAAGTTTTTCAGTTAATATGTTTATGGATGTGGATGGAGAAAGCTCTTCCTTTGCCATGTGCACACATGTGCGTGTGTGTGTGTGTGTGTGTGTGTGTGTGTGAGAAAGAGAAAAAGAAAGAGGTGTCAGAGCTGAGAAACTAACCTGGATCTGGATCTCTCTACTACTCACTCCACCTGAAACCCTGAACAATTCAGTTTGTAGTGGCTTATTTAGGAAGTTGCTTGAATGGTATAATAAAAATCATCTAAGGAAAAGCACACCCCAGCATAATTTTTTGAGCCAAAAAAGCATCTGTAAGAGCATCTTCCAGCACAGTCATGAATCTAAATCATGTGTCTAGGGGGTAGTCTATACAAAAGAATTAGAATAGATTATTTTGCTGTAAAGATCATAGTACAAAGTGAAATATACCATTTGTTTAGTAAATACCAGCTTCAATTTACTCAATAATGTATTTAATCAATGTCCCAATCCAATTAGTATCATTTTATTTCTTCCTGTAGGAAGCCCATGCAAATGTGTGACACTCAATAATCAAAATATTTTATGGTACTTTAGTATGCCATCATCTTTATCCATTCAAAGCTAAAATGAAAAAGTTATACATTTTTGGGGGGAGAACAATAAATGTGTACCATTACAGATTTGAAAATAATTTATTAATATATGTTTATATACTTTTTAGTCATGAAAACAGTGATAATTCCCACTTACAAATATAATTTATATTGGCTTCATATTTTTTAGATGAGCAAGAAAAATAGCTATGAGGAAAGACATAATCTGCTTTTGAATATAAAGATCCATGGTAATGTTATCCCATAATCTCATAAATTATACCAAGTATATCAGGGCTATGATATCTACAGGATATGCTTTGAAAGTCAAATGACTACAGACTTACATATAAAATGCTAATATCTGGATAACGTGAATAATGCAGAGTGTACATGGAAATGTTCACATTAAATTTATCTGCATTGCCTTTGCCATAGTGAATTCCCTTTAAATCCTTTCATTCCTTAGGCCAGGCAGCAACAACTCTATGAAGGTTTTGGTCTGAGTCTTCTACTCTCTTTATCTGGGTTGACCTAGTTTTAAATTTCAGAACATCAAATCTAGGAATTTAAAGTATAAGTAAATTTTTGCATAAACTGTGTAACCTCACCTTGCCTAAAATCAAAGGAGAAAGAATGTTTTAAAAAGATAGAAGTCTAAAGAAATTTTGGTTTTTTCCCTGCTTTGTTTTTCTGGTTAATTCATTCTTTAACACCTTCCTGGCCTGGAAAACATGATCTTGAAGTTTGTGAACTAATAATATTTTTTTAATCAATGATTATTCAATATGCTTATTACATGGTGTTCTTTAAATCTACAAAGCGTTTTAAAACGATTTTTTTGCCCCCTGACCTTATTACACCCTAAAACGGTACTGCCTGGGAAAACCTTCCACCTACTTCGACATAATACATATCACTTGCCAAGGTCAACTGCAATCCAAGATAAAAGATGAAAAGTATGAAGCCTCCAGAATCAAAGACTCAGTGGCCTCATCTATCAGAAAATATTGATTGGTTTGATAATAATTCTGTTAGTGTGAGACAATGGTTATTTTGGAAGGAGCCTTCCTAAAGTACAAGGCACAATTTATAGTGAAGTCCTTTGAAATTGACTGGGGGCATCCAAGTCTTGTGTGATAGATTTTGATCAATGCCTATACAACTGTCTCCTCCTCATTTTCATATTCTGTGCTAAGAAAATTCTAGGAGGTAACTTAATCTCAGGGAAGGCAAACCCTATGTTATCCTAAAGGGGTAAATTATAATTATTCTAAATGAATCATTGTAATTTCTTTCCTCTTGAACAGAGATCTTGCCTTAATTAAAGTCAGCTAGGTGGGATTTCATGGACATATGTTGCTTTATTGATAAGGTACAAACATAAGGAAAAAGTTAAGAGCATTTAGAGATACCAGTCCAGCCATTGTAGAACAAATAACATTAGCTGCCTACTTTAAGACCTCTTCTTATGCGAAACTAATAACTCAATTTTTTTAACCAACTGTATTTGTATTTTCTTTCACTTGCAGCTGCAAGCATTTCTAGTTTATTCACTTTGTAACTTGTTCATCACTTGAGTGATTTGTTCTTAAGCTTGAAATTGATCTTGATATTGCATCTTGAGCCCCTTATACTGTTCATTTTGGTCAAGTCCTTTCAGAGGTTCTCATTGTGATAAGTAATTGTTACATTCTGAAAGGTCTACAAAGTTTGACAGGTTGTATAAATAAGTGAAGTATGCAAGAATAAAAAATATATTAAAAATGATGAGTACCAAGGTTAACTAAAGAGAGAATAACGTATCTATGAAGGCCAGTTGTTGTTTGCCTGAGGAAATGCCATCTCAATATGCCAATACTGAGAGATCTTACAAGTTTTCAAGAGAAAAATATATGGCTTTTTATGTAAAATTTGGATTTGTATGTCACCATTTAACATTTGTATGTTAAATGGTGACAACTAATTTGTTTTTGAATTTTTTAGCCAATATTTGAACCAACACCCTGAGGGTCAACCTAATACATCCGTGGGTGGGCCAGATTACTATTTTGGAGTTAAATTCTTTAAACAAGAAGAAAAAGACAATGTCACTTTTGATATATCTCACTTTGGCAAAGTGATGTAACATGCAGCTTTCTTTGATCGTTTTTCCTGGTTCCAGACAACTACGTAAATAGATCTTAAATTATACCAGGCCATAATAAGTTCAACAGAAAGTCTGAACCAGCTGCAACCCCATATTTAGCTTTTTCACATTCCTTTAAATAAGCTTTAAAGTTGATTCTCATTTCAACTGAAAAGTTGAGAAATAAAATAGGTCATAGGCTAAGCAGACGGCTAGTGAGAACTTCACGGATAAAAAGCAAAAATAGGGGTCAGTTTCTGCATGAAAAACAGTTAGAAAATGAAGCAGATATTTCTGTGATGTAAAGTGTACTAGGGACTCTCTTCATCTGCTTCAGTAATGTGCTATGCATATCCTGCTAAGCACGGTTTTAAGCACATTTTGTATGTATCATATATTTCATTATAGCTGTCAGATCTGAAAAATGTTCAGAGGTGCAATGACAATAGTGATGTTAAAGAAACTGATGTGATGAGAATGAAAACTTCTAACTGGGCCAAAGGATAAAGTCAGCTAACTTTAGCCATTGGATTGATATGCATACTATATACAATGACGGGTTTTCTTCTTTCATTTTTACACGTAGCTCACTATTTAATGAACTGTAATTCACAACTGTGTAAAAAGCCTCTGTAATTATGTATTATTATATACACATGCCATTACTTAGTGCAGTGGAGTTTCATTGTTGCCTAACCTGCACCTATTCTTTCTTTCATTTTCTTGATAGCATTTGGACTTTCCCAAGAACATTTTCTCTCCCACTTTTTGTGTGACTAAAATGATTTGAGTGGGATTGATTCCACCAAACTTGCATGAATGGACTTGATTTCTATATACATCATACAGAGGACATGCAGAGGATGCTATACTGAACGTGATCACAGTGCCTGGCTCAGGGATGGGTGTGTTGTAGGAAAGGACATTACAGTTGGGAGACGAGTATATGTAATGTATATACATATGTATAATGTATATGTATATACATATGTACATACATATGCACATATGTATAATGTATATGTATATTGCAGTAAGAAGGAGTATGATGTACTCAAAGATACATTTCATCAAATGTCCCTGGGGCATAGATAGTGAAGAAAGACAGTGGACAAAGACAAAGCCAGAGATGGAGGCTTTGAATCACTGTAAATCTTGAAAAAGATTGGACTTTGCCCTAATGTGGTGTCACTGATTGATTTTGATGATTAGAATGGTCATATTTATGGTTTTTTAAAAAATCACGTTAGTTTCTGTGTGGAGAATGAACAAGAGAGGAACTGGCAGGCCTTGGCGGTAGAAAGACCAATCAGGAGCCTACTGTAGCAATACAGGTGAAAGATGATAGAGATTCTGAGGAGTGTGGTATTGGAGGGATATAATTAATAGATGTAGTCCAGCGGCACACAGAAGTCAATATTTATAACGTATCACGGGACTGGTGGATAAGTTTGTAAGATCTCAGTAACAGAAAAGGTCATCTTGAAGTGAAGGGATAAGGAAAGAATGCATGGAAGATAAGATCTTTGAACTAAACAATGAAGGACAGAAAAGTTTGATAAAAAGAGATGGAGATCAGAGAAGCAACATCTGTGAGCACAGTTAGCAATAAAGGAAAAGACTAACAGTTTGGGGCAGGTTGAAGAGTAATTACGCACATTTGCGACACAAAGGGAACATTTAATGCCGATATAGAAAACAATGTCAGAAAGTCAGATCTGGGTATGTTGTGTTGGCCTTGATGCCTGGTTGACTTGTTTGTACATTATTCAACAGAAGGCATTGGACCATTTAAGGTTTTCAGGAAATCAATTTATCCAAACAAAGCTATGCTTTAATAGTATGTATCTGGCTGTAGTAGGGAAATAATTTCTTGAGTCCCAGCTAAGGAAAGGATTAAAAGGGCCTTAGTAAGTCTTTGCAGTGGAAATGCAGAGGAAGCATTAGGTTGATTTGCTGATATCAAAACAACTGGATGAGTGATGGTGATAGGAATACAAAGATAACTGAAACCTCAAGGTTTAGTTAGATGGGTAATAATACTGTTAACAAAAACAGAAAAATTAAGAGAATATTTTGGTAAAAGAAAAGGATAATTGTAAAACGATTACAAATTTGTTATATGATGTCACTGCCTTGTTTCCATAGAATCAAGCAAACTAATTGTGACTGAGATGGGAACGAACACTTTTCAAATGAATAATAGTTACTTTAAAGTGCACATGTGTTTATATTGTGGACACATCCACCATGGCTATGTCATTTATGATGAGTATTTTAAATGTGTCTAATTACTGACCTCCCTCCACTTTCTGTCATTAGATGGTAAATTCCTAGAGGACAGGAACTGTGTCTTCTTTAGAGTCACTAATGTTGGTAATAAAAAAGGTCTTGAGATTTGTTGAGGAAGTAGCTAAAGCTCCTCATGGCATCACTGACTTTTTGACACTGAGGTTTGAAGAATATCCCCAGAATGTTGTCTTTCTCTCTGTACTTTTGTGTCCTAATTCGTCTATTTGACTAACTCTTTTATCAACTCCTCCATGTATGTATTTTCAACACAATGCTAGCAAAAGAAGAAGTTATGTTGACCCCAGTTAACTGAGGAATCATTGGAAGCTATTCTTTCATTCTTTGTTGATTATATTATCATAACTTTGTTCCACTTTCCTAGTTTGTAAGAAGAATCTAATGCACAGAAGAAAACTTGCTTTAAGGACCCAAGAAGACCTAAATATCTAAATTGTGATTTTAAAACCATAAAAAGCAAAAGAATTAGATTAGACGATTATAACCTTCAGCACATTTCCCCCCAAATTTTCTAATATAGATTTCTAAAATCCAGGTACTTTTGAGTTGCCTTATAATTTAATTCACTCGGGTAAATTGATATTTCTCGTTAGTTTTGTTCTAGCTAATCAAAATTTTATTGTGTAAAAGTTAAAATGACTTATTTACTCAAGTACTGTTTTCAAGACTAATTGGGTTATTAAGTAAAATGCATTTGGACAATGAAACATAAAAGAAATAGATTTTATTCTAATAAGATGCCATTTCTACTCAAGACTATTAAGGGAGTGCTTTCCTTACATGCAAAGAAATATAAAATATGCCTGCTCCCCGAACATTTTTCCCTAATAAAATCATTTATAAGCCATTTTTAGAAAACCATATCTGATGTAGACTTACAAAACAAATTTAGAAATGGCAAACGAGATAAGGCATTGTGTTTTCTTCTCAATATAAGCTACTAATATATCATGGAAGTCTTAAGTATTCTCATGTACAAAGGGATTTTTTCAAAGATCTTTAAGTTCTAATAAAAACGATTTCAGTGCTGTAACTCTGCAAAAGCATCCTTCCAAAATGGCTTTATATGTTACAGCCAGACAGCTTTTAAAATAGTTCTCCAATTATTTAACAAAATGAAAGATGAAGAATGACCTCACTGGGAATGTTATCATTCATGTCTTTCTTAGAGTTTTTCTGTAAGGCAATACTGGGATGGAATGGCTATGAGGTGACATTTGGTGTCAGGGATAAAGGGTAGAATACAGAACTAAAAATGAGTCAAGGAAAGAATATCAAATTACAAGGTTCTCAAAGGCTAGGGTCATACTTTCCAAGGATTTTATAATCATATCCCATAAGGCTTAGCAGATATTAGTAAGAGCTAATAATTCATGCTCAAATTAAATTGCATGTAGATGTGATGAAGCTACAACATTGCAAACAGAACAGGAAGAGCTGGGAAAGACCTGTAGTCTTGCAACAGTATAGAAGGTAAAACATCTGTCTTCCGTGAAATTTTCATGCTATCTGCTATACCATCCCGCTTTGACAGGTCTTCCAAAAGATTCAGACCTTTAGTTCCTCAGACAACACTCCCCAAGCCCTTTACTATCTGCAAAGAAAGGAGCTGAATGCAAGTGATACTGCTAGTCTTTAAGAAGTTCAATTATCAGTGTCTTTCTTTTTATCCTACCCCTACACCTATATTTTATCAGAACCGTGATTATTTCATTCATTTTAATGAGAGCAGATAATCCTCTTAGTTATACCACTGCCAGGATGCAAGATAAGTGAGGAGTAAGAATGTTGAAGAGAAAAGAAAAAAAAAATGATGATGTGGATAACCCCAAATGAATGGGAGGGAAGGAAATACATCTCCTAAGCCGTTGCAAGGGAACCACGGATGCATTAAAGGTTTTATAATAGTTTATCCAGATCGAGGACACCTAACAAATACAAATTCGGGATGCTCTACCTACATGAATGAAACTACATATAAACATACATATATACACAAAATATGCATACTTAATATTGGTTTAGAACAGAGCTTGATAATAAATTTACTTATTTCAATTTGAACTAAAGAAATGTTCATCTGATTGGAAACAGCCAGTCAGATAGGTCCTGGCTGTTTTACCTTTGATATGTTTCAGTGATCAATTGGGAAGGGAGGGGATGGAACCCATCAGTGTCACTGCCTCTCAGAAGTGGAAAAAAAACCTAAAGAAAAAAAAATGAAACCAAGCCCCAGTGCAGGTCTAAGAGGTCATTCCTAAAGTTAGGGATTACTCAGAGCTTCTTTTTGCCCCTTTTTCCATTCCCAAATAAAAACGGTATTAGCAAGGTCAAGATGGATTGGAAAAACCCTGAGTACCAAGTATGAGAACATGGAAGATAGGGGATCAAGACACCAACTTTCAAGGCTAGTCCTGGGTTAGAGGGGGAAAAGGAGACCCGGTAGTTTCCTGTGATCTTGCCCAGCTCATTAGTCCCAGAGGTGCCACACAGAGGCAAACACTCTGCAGTAACAAACAGGCAGCTTTGCCTGATATCGAAAACTCATGTGCTCTTTGTGAGCCTGCAAGTGATTGAGGATTTCTATTTCAACACAACAAACTTCAGGGACCGAAAATAATTAGCAAGCAGATTAAGACCTTCTGAACCTCTTCCACACTTCACTTTCCAACATTCTTGCCACACCAAGTATCTCACTGCTCTGTACACATGCTGGGCCCTTTCATGACGCTCGTTCTGTATGTGCCTTAAGGCATCTCCCCACTTTAGTCTTTTAACCCTAGAAAATTCCTACTCAATCTTCAAGGTACACTTTTGATGTTCTTTTCTGGGAATTCTGAGCTATCGTGGCTCTTGAAGATCAATCCTTGTTCCATTTATTATAATTCTTCTATTTATACAAATTTCCCCTCTAGAGTACGAACACTTCAAGTGAAAAGCAGGAATTATATGCAACTATTTTTATTCTTAATTGCTAGCACATTTGTTGATATTCAATTATTTGAAAATGAATGAGTAGATGTGTGGGAAAAATACAATATAACTAGTATTTGAAAGGGACTAAGATACATGTGTCCTTTTTAAATTTTCTGGAGGGAATATAATTTTTCCCGCTCCTAATGATATGGAATATTTTAAAGAATAATGAAAAAAGTCCTTGAGAATTCAGAGCTCTAATATCTAGGTCAAACTCTGTTACTACATAGCTTTATGTCATTTGACTGTCTGGGCCTCAATTTCCCAGCAATAAATCAGGGTGTTCTAAGCACTTTGTAACATAAAAATGCTGTGACTTCTTGATAACTCATCCAGAACACCTTCCTCAACCCGGAAGAAATGAAACAACTTGGGCAACAAACACTGAAGACAAAACTTCAGTGGACAGCCTATGTACCAAACAGAAAACACAAGATGAAATAAAGCAAAAGGCAATATTCCCAAATTATCACTAAGCCCATTTTCGCCATTCAATTCACCTCTGGCAGCAGGGGAAGAATATGTTGTACCTCTTTAAATGTGGAACCCCAACTTTAAGGTGTCATATGCTTGGATATCACACGTTACATTGCCCTTAAGTAGGAACTGGTCTGAATACACTTGGCCTAATTTAGCTCTGATCCAGAAAAGAAACCAGACCTAAACTGATCCAGACTGAAAACTTCTAACCAGAGCTCTACACTTGATTTGAGAAAAGGTCTTAATAAATAGTTTTTGGATGTATGGTTAAATTTTGCACTAGAATAAATCTTAGGACGAGTACAAAATAATCCCCTATGTGAGGTTTACAAGCTTGACCAAGTTGTCTTGTATTTCCTATTGCTTCTTTTGAGATTACACTCATACCTAAATTTTAAAGATGTGAGTGCTTAGGAATTAATATGAAGTAAATGAGAAACTTGACGTCAGCATTAAAGAACCTATAGAAATAGCAACTGTTTATCTTCATCTTTTGTTGAAGATGAATAGCAATCTTAATCAATAAAGATCAGCAATTTCTTATCTTCATCAGTTGTTTTTCATCATGAACACCTGTGTGTCAGGTAGCCCAGGAAGGTTAAATATAAAAATAAGAAATTAAAACAATAACAACAAATACCTGTAATTCTAGAAAGCTGACTACATTGATAACTTCCTAAGGATTATTTAATATTCTGTAAATGAACCCCATAAAAGAATTTTTATTTTTATTATTGTTTTTGTGACATAATATTATAAATAGCTAAAAGCACATTATACTTTCTTTCTCAGTTTTCACCATCTCACACTTTCAGGAAAAAAATAAGCATGTGAGAGTTACTGTTCCTTCAGCTTTTTTTTTTTCCTCTTTACCTACACAGTTGGGGGTAAATGCTTTGGATTTTTTCAAATAATTAATTTTTTCCACCCATTTAATATTAATATGTCACTTGCACAGCAGGCATTCAAATCAACACAGTGACTACTTTCCCCTACTGGTTCTTGGCAGTTAGGTTTCATCTCTTAATTCTCTGTTTTAAGTAGAAAGGATATTAATCAGATACTGACGCTCGCTGAAGGGATGTTGAGAACTGTTTATAGCAGTAGTCACATTTCCAAGTACACCTGCAAGTCATAGCTTGTGTTCCTTGATGTAAGAGAAATGTATCCTTTTTACAGAGTGCCTACTGCTTTCTACTACATTCTAGGTATGGCAGGAAAAATAAATGAAAGAAAAAAATAGTATCTGTCCTCAGGGAGCTTATATTTGATGGTGGAAATACAGCATCTAATACTGCAGGGGTAAGTTTCCAATTGCATAGTCCAGAAGACAGGAGAGAAAGTTTTCCTGGAGAAGTTGTACTTAGCTGAAATGAGTGAACTTCTGTGTGTCCGGCTGTTTTTACCTGAGAGTTTATTGTTTATTGTCAGCATGTTTGTGAACAAAATTATGATTGCCAGCTCTCCCCAACACTAGTTCAATTCAGAACATTCATGAATATCCACAGCTTTGGCTTCCTGAGCTTTGTTCATTTATTGAGCTGCTTCTGAGACCTGTCAAAGGGACAAAGTGGACCCCTTATTCTTTGACAGGGTGAAAGGCTAAGATTTGGCTTAGCTCGTATAATTTTCCAAATGGACTGGATTTTCGGGTGGGTCCACTTAGTGTTTGCTACCTGACATGACCACAAAAACCACAGATACCGTCTGGTAAGACTTCACCTTCATTTCCCCTTCCATGAGATTTTGCTGGGATGAAGACCACACTCTGATGCAATGCCCTTTGAGTCACAGGAGATGTCATCTCTGTTCTTCCAGTAAATTCTTAAGACTTTTGTGCCCTCTGAGTGAGGTCTAAAGGCACCAGTGGGTCATGAACAATGCAAAGGAATAGAAGATGTGTACCTTCCACTTCATGCCAAAGTCACTTAAACAATTTGATAAAATTGGCACAAACATTTCATAAAGGGAATACAAAGTTCACTTAATCCTTTTAAAGAATCAATATTGTGAAAATGACTATACTACCCAAAGCAATCTACAGATTCAATGCAATCTGTATCAAATTACCAATGGCATTTTCTACGGAACTAGAACAAAAAATCTTAAAATTTGTATGGAGACACAAAAGACCTCGAATAGCCAAAGCAGTCTTGAGGGAGAAAAACGGAGCTGGAGGAATCAGACTCCCTGACTTCAGACTATACTACAAAGCTACAGTAATCAAGAAAATATGGTACTGGCACAAAAACAGAAACATAGATCAATGGAACAAGATAGAAAGCCCAGAGATAAATCCACATACCTATGGTCAACTACTCTATGACAAAGGAGGCAAGGATATACGATGGAGAAAAGACAGTCTTTTCAATAAGTGGGGCTGGGAAAACTAGACAGCTACATGTAAGAGAATGAAATTAGAACACTCCCTAACACCATACACAAAAATAAACTCAAAATGGATTAGAGACCTAAATGTAAGACTGGACACTATAAAACTCTTAGAGGAAAACATAGGAAGAACGCTCTTTGACATAAATCACAGCAAGATCTTTTTTGATCCACCTCCTAAATTAATGGAAATAAAAATAAACAAATGGGACCTAATGAAACTTGAAAGCTTTTGCACAGCAAAGGAAACCATAAACAAGACGAAAAGGCAACCCTCAGAATGGGAGAAAGTATTTGCAAATAAAGCAACCGACAAAGGATTAATATCCAAAATTTACAAGCAGCTCATGCAGCTCCATATCAAAAAACAAACAGCACAATCCAAAAGTGGTCAGAAGACCTAAATAGACATTTCTCCAAAGAAGACATACAGATGGCCAAGAAGCACATGAAAAGCTGCTCAACATCACTAATTATTAGAGAAATGCAAATCAAAACTACAATGAGGTATCACCTCACACCAGTTAGAATGGGCATCATCAGAAAATCTACAAACAACAAATGCTGGAGAGGGTGTGGAGAAAAGGGAACCCTCTTGCACTGTTGGTGGGAATGTAAATTGATACAGCCACTATGGAGAACAGTATGGAGGTTACTTAAAGAACTAAAAATAGAATTACCATATGATCCAGCAATCCCACTACTGGGCATATACCCAGAGAAAACCATAATTCAAAAAGACACATGCCCCCCAATGTTCATTGCAGCACTATTTACAATAGCCAGGTCATGGAAGCAACCTAAATGCCTATCAACAGACGAATGGATAAAGAAGATGTGGTACATATATACAATGGAATATTACTCAGCCATAAAAAGGAAAGAAATTGGGTCATTTGTTGAGACGTGGATGGATCTAGAGACTGTCATACAGAGTGAAGTAAGTCAGAAAAAGAAAAACAAATATCGTATATTAACGCATATATGTGGAACCTAGAAAAATGGTACAGATGAACCGGTTTGCAGGGCAGAAATTGAGACACAGATGTAGAGAACAAACGTATGGACACCAAGGGGGGAAAGCGGCAGGGGGAGAGGGTGGTGGTGTGATAAACTGGGTGATTGGGATTGACATGTATACACTGATGTGTATAAAATTGATGACTAATAAGAACCTGCTGTATAAAAAAATAAAATAAAGTTCACTTAATCCTTTTAAAGATAAAATTCCAATCAAGCCATAAAATTCCCCGTTTATGCTTGTCTGTAAAGGTTTTACTTTCTCCATTGAATCTGAATGAGATCCTTGCTGGGTAGAGTAATCTTGGTTGTAGGTTTTTCCCTGTCATCACTTTTTTCCCCCCTTTCATCACTTTAAATATGTCCTGCTACTCCCTTCTGGCTTGTGGAGTTTCTGCCGAAAGATCAGCTGTTAACCTTATGGGTATTCCTCTGTATGTTGTTGCTTTTCCCTTGCTGCTTTTAATATTTTTTCTTTGTATTTAACCTTTGATAGTTTGATTAATATGTGTCTTGGCATGTTTCTCCTTGGATTTATCCTGTATGGGACTCTCTGCACATCCTAGACTTGATGGACTATTTTCTTTCCCATATTAGGGAAGTTTTCAGCCACAATCTCTTCAAATATTTTCTCAGCCCCTTTCTTTTTCCCTTCTTCTTCTGCAACCCCTATAATTCAAATGTTGGTGCGTTTAAGATTGTTCCAGAGGTCTCTGAGACTCTCCTCAATTCTTTTCATTCTTTTTTCTTTATTGTGATCTGTGGTAATTATTTCCACTGTTTTGTCTTCCAGGTCACTTATCCATTCTTCTGCCTCAGTTATTCTGCTATTGATCCCTTCTAGAGAAATTTTAATTTCATTTATTGTGTTGTTCATGATTGTTTGTTTGCTCTTTAGTTCTTCTAGGTCCTTGTTAAACGTTTCTTGTGTTTTCTCCATTCTATTTCCAAGATTTTGGATCATCTTTACTATCATTATTCTGCATTATTTTTCTGTTATACTGCCTGTTTCCTCTTCATTTGTTTGGTCTGGTGGGTTTTTACCTTGCTCCTTCATCTGCTGTGTGTTTTTCTGTCTTCTCATTTCGCTTAACTTACTGTGTTTGAGGTCTCCTTTTCGCAGGCTGCAGGTTCGTAGTTCCCGTTGTTTTTGGTGTCTGTCCCCAGTGGCTACGGTTGGTTCAGTGGGTTGGGTAGGCTTCCTGGTAGAGGGGACTGGTGGCTGTGTTCTGCTGGATGAGGCTGGATCTTGTCTTTCTGGTGGGCAGGTCCACGTATGGTCGTGTGTTTTGGGGTGTCTGTGTACTCATGATTTTAGGCAGCTTCTTTGCTAATAGTTGCAGTTGTGTTCCTGTCTTGCTAGTTGTTTGGCATAGGGTATCCAGCACTGTCATTGAGTGGAGCTGGGTCTTAGCGTTGAGACGGAGATCTCTGCGAGAGCTCTTGCTGATTGATATTACATGGGTCCAGGAGGTCTCTGGTGGTCCAGTGTCCTGAACTTGGCTCTCCCACCTCAGAAGCCTGACACTTGGCTGGAGCACCAAGACCCTGTCAGCCACATGGCTCCTGTTGCTAGAGGATCCACATTTCATCTGGAAAGGACATAAATCTGGCCATCTCACTTCAGGCCTAGCCCATCCACCTTTTTCCCCTTTGTGCTTAGTCTGTTTCACTTGCTCATAGCTGGCCCCATGCAGCGGCCTTGTCCCCGGCCCTTCAGACCAGAGTTCCTCGTGAAATGGCTGAGCCAATACCTAAGCTCAGGATGTGCGCTGAAGCTCCTCACAGGACACCCAACTCCAGATGGTGGCAGGCTGTGCCAACTGCACTCCTCTTAATGGCGTTTTCTTTTCTGCTTTATAGATCTCTCTGTACTACTCAGCAATAAAAGGGAACAAACTATTGATACACGTGGCAATTTATATGGATCTTAAGAGCATTATACTGAATGAAAAAAAAAAAACACCTAAAAGTCAATCTCAAAAGGTTATATATTGTAGAATTCAATTTATATACCATGCCGGAGATAACAAAATTGTAGAGATGGAGAACAGTTGTTGCCAGAGATTAGAGAAGGGGAGGGAGGGTGTGACTACAAAGGAGAAGTATAAGAGATTTTCTTCATGGTGACAGAACGGATGTGTATCTCAATTATGGGTGGTGATGCTAGTTATATGTAAGAAAATGCAACAGAAATATACATAGGACATGCCAAAAAGTGAGTGTATGCAAAATATGGTAATATCTGAGAAAGATCTATAATCTACTTAATTTTATTGTACAATTTTTGATAAATACACTCTTCCTGGTTTTAATAATGCACAACTGTTATGAAAGATGTCACCACGGCAGGAAGCTTGGTGATGGGTACAGACACATCTCCAGGCTGTGCTGAAACTTCTTGTGAATCTATGTTTAAAAGTAAATAAAAGTAAAAATAAAAAGTAAAATTTAAAAATTCCCCTAGCACTTAGAAGCATCTAACATGCTGTATAAATTACTCATTTATTTTCATTATTCTCTTAAAACTCCATGTTGACAGGAAATTCTCATTTTTGTTCAGGGCTGTATCCGTGATGCATACAACAATGCTAGGCACAGAGTAAGCGCTCCATGGATAGGTATTGAATAAATTTATGTTGGATGACTCTACTATTTTACATTAAGGAAAACCATCTTAACATTATGATTAATATCATGACCTTTGATTCTGATGCCAGCTCTGCTGTTATCTAGCTAGTAGGTCTTCATCAAATCTCTTTAACTTTTTATTCAATTTTCTCATCAAAAATATTAATAATGGGGGTTCCCTGGTGGTGCAGTGGTTGAGAGTCCGCCTGCCGATGCAGGGGACACCGGTTCGTGCCCCGGTCCGGAAAGATCCCACGTCGGCTGGGCCCGTGAGCCATCGCCGCTGAGCCTCCGCATCCGGAGCCTGTGCTCCACAACAGGAGAGGCCACAACAGTGAGAGGCCCGTGTACCGCAAAAAAAAATGCTTAAAAGGTTAAATTAAAAGAACACACAATAATTCAGAGATGGTAGAAGTGCCATCTGAGATAAACTTCTTGGAAATAACTACAGTAATATGTTTCAATAACTCTTACAAAATTAATATCATTCAACTCAGTGATTTATTAGAAACGTGGACACAGTTTTAAGTGCTAGGATGATCATCACAACATTATTTAAATAGAGGGAAAATTTGAAATAACCTAAGTATCCAACAACAGGAAAAAGGGCTTTGTGTTTTTGGTGAATTGTACAGTAATTTGGAGCATTTTTCTGAAAACAAAGACATCATTTTTTTTTAATGAATGAATAATTAAGTACAGATCTAATCTGCAATAAATTATAGTCAGTTTTGAATGTCTATTCTTTTTTTTTTTAATATTTATTTATTTATTTGTGGCTGTGTTGGCTCTTCCTTTCTGTGCGAGGGCTCTCTCCAGTTGCGGCAAGCGGGGGCCACTCCTCACAGCGATGCGCGGGCCTCTCACTATCACGGCCTCTCTTGTTGCGGAGCACAGGCTCCAGACGCGCAGGCTCAGTAATTGTGGCTCACGCGGCCAGCTGCTCCGCGGCATGTGGGATCCTCCCAGACCAGGGCTCGAACCCGTGTTCCCTGCATTGGCAGGCAGACTCAACCACTGCGCCACCAGGGAAGCCTCTAAATGTCTATTCTTTATTAACATCATGACTAGCTACAGCATCAAATAACTGTATTTTTCATACCACCAGTAAATACACAAATAGTTTTGTCAATTATAAGGAAGAGTAAGTGAGCATGCATATCACTATTTTGGTCTCATGATATTGAATTTGCAAATAAAGTTATTAATAAAATGCCCTCCTCCCAGAATGTGTTATTATGCATGACAGGCATATGTATTAAGTGAAATTCAACCGCAAAAAATAAAAATCTGCTCCTCAATTCCATTTAGAGGGAAAAGCAATAACGACAAAGTGATAACCCTATATTGAAAACTGTTAATGTTTTTGCATTTGGGATATTATAGGCAGAAACATTTTTCTATTTGAAAAGAAAAGCGATTAAATCATTGTCAATCAGCCAATATTCATAAATGTGAGTACAAAATTACAGGTGCAGAAACTAGTTTAAGGTGAAAAATTAATGTGAAAAGCTTTGATTATTAAATTTATCTCTTTTATGAAGATCAAATTTCACATCAATACCACTGGCTTTTCATCATCTCTGTAAAGTGTCTCTTATTTTTTGAGACAGGGTCTAGAAAGGCTGTTAAGCAGAAGAAGCAGGGAACAGGTCCTCTCTCCCCGAGTGGCGAATGTTTGTCCCGCTCCTTGTGGAGTCATTCACTTATTCAAGAAAGAAATGACAACAATGCACAGCTGCATGGAACTTGGTATTGGGGATGTCACATCAATTAAGGCCTTGTTAGAGCCTTAAATGATCTCAAAGGCACAAGAGGAGAAAAATGTGTAAAAATGTAAATTGGACATAATTCAGTACAGATAAATAAGATTCAGTATGATTATGCAACATTTAGTTATGTTTCAGGTACACTGGATTAAATCTTCTATATAAACAAAAAATGTGCTCTTAAAAATGAAGTCTCAGTTTTTTGACAGTGACTGTTGGTCATTTTCTGGCTGAGTTCTTTTAAAAATGCACGGTCTCATTACTCTAGTTACATTCTCTGCTCCCTCTTTATTCAGAAATGCTCGGGTCCTTTCCATTTGGCTAAATTAAGAGTCTCCTTATACCACACACTATCTTTGAGCTGGTTAATTTACTAACACACAATCTTTACCATTTTTTTTCTTTTTTAAATAGGCAACATAAAAGCAATTACAAGTGAATTAGCGTAAACTCCATTTAGGAATCATAACCTTGTCGTCTCTTGGTATAATCAGAAAACACTACATCTAAATTTCTTTCCATGTGTACATTTTTTCTTTTACTTGAAGTTTGCTATTTCTAGTAAGAATTACTGTTATATTTTTCTGAAAAGTTGTCCTATGTTTGATCTTTTTCAAACTAGATATGAGTAAATAAAGCAAAGTAGACTGCTTTTGACATTCTTTCTATAAATGTTGACATTTATAGAAAGAAAATTTCAGGACTATATATTCTGCAAGACTTCAAACTTGACATATTAGTAGGAGAGTCACACAACTCTTTCTTCCTGTGTTTATGCTATGATGTATTTTAGAGGGGAAACTGCTGTCTTTCTTGGATTAATGAAAGACTGAAATTTAACTATTCCAACACAGTTCACCTGTGCAAGTTTCCTTTACACAGTGCCTATAATGGAGCGTTATCCATCCACCATTTGTAAATTTCTAAAGAAAGTAGGCCCCTGTATCATTGAACAAGTAACTGTTAGAGCGGCCTTCTTTATGCTGAGCCAAATCTGTTTTCCTGTTGCCATTTGTTTTTATCGGCCTTAGTTTTACACTAAGAAATACATCTGACTTCTATTCTCTTTGACAGCCCTGCAACACTCAAGATATCTATTATTATCCCTGTCTTTTGCCAAGTTTTCTCTGTGCATAGCTACATATCTAATTCCTTCATTACAGTTTCTAAGTCTTTGAGAATTATGATTGTCTCCTTCCATATGGTCTCCAGTTGGGTACAGCATCCCAGGTGCTTTCCAACTGGCACTTAAAACATTGGGATATTTACCTCCTGTGTTCTAGAGCAGCACTGAGCAAGAGAAATATAATGCAAGTACTATATAAGTAAGTTTCATTTTTATAGCCCTATTAATAAAAAAGAGAAAAATGTTTAAAAATTACTAATACATTGTATTTAGTCCAATATATACAAAAATGTTGTTTTATCATATCTTGAATATGACCTATTATTAATGTTTTACTTTTTTTTTTTTTTAACTAAGCCTTCAAAATCTGGAGTGTGTATTTTGCACTTACAGCACACCTCAACTTAGACTAATTGCATTTCAAGTGCTCATTCAGCCCATGTGGCCAGTGGCTACAGTATTGGACAGTACAGTTCTAGGCAGTTTAATTTTATTAACTCATCTTGAAAAATACATTGATGTTTTTAAAGTTCATGGGAGAGTCTAAGTCCATACTGAGTTTACGATCAATAAAAGTACCTAAGTTGGGATACCGATTACTCTTTTCATCCTATATTTTAAGAACCAGATTTTTAAATAAAACACATGCCTAAATTCATTCTAACCATTAATAAATTTAACGTTGTTGACTTGGGCTAGCATTCCCGCCTCTAGATTATCTGTAATCTTGATTCTGTAGCCTACTAAATCAACTCTCATTCTAAACTTTTTTTTTTTTTTCATTCTAAACTTTTATCTGCATTTTTTTATCTATTTAAATCTTGTTTAATCATATTGAATAGGAAAGAACAATAACAATAATACAGGCCTGTGATACATTGATAGAGATGCTCACACATAATATTAATTAATCATAACTCTCTTGGTAGTTAGCCAGCTTCAAAGCCACCTGACTTCACCAGCATTCAGCATGTAATCTCCACTAATGCTACAGTGAGTTCATGATGAACTGTCCAAAACCTTCATTCAATTTGATTTCTTCCTATCGGGATCTGTGACACATAATTATTCTCATCTCCTTATTTTCATGTCCTTGTATACTCCCCTCCTACTTGGAATCACAGCTGACCCTGTGTGGCCAACAGAATATAGTGGTAATGGAGGCTTATGTGGTCCAAGCTAGATCCAAAAAGGCATTGCAGACTCCACCTTGCTCCCTTGGATCACTCATTCTGGGAGAGGCCAGCTACCCTGCCATGAGGACATCAAGTAACCCCTGGAGTGGTCCACATGGAGAAACACTGAGCTGTCAGCCAACAGCCAGTATTAACTTCCAGCCATGTGAATGAGCCACCTTGGAAGCAGATCCTCCGTCCCGTCAAGTCTTCCGATGACTGCAGCCCCAAACAACATCTGACAGCAATCACAAACGAGAATGCAAGTGGCAATGTCATAGCAGAGCCCTTCCAGAAGGCACAAGATCCACGATGATAATAAATTACTGTTTTATGCCACAAAGTTTTGTAGTAATTATATAACATTAGATTACTTGAACAAGATCGGAATGCTTAGTATGACAATGTTTTGCTAATATATTATTTCTCAAAGTATTCTAATAAGTTTGTCTATAAATGGAAACAAGATATATGTATCTATGACAAAAACAAGACTTGGATGAGATAAATCAACATATTGTTAGTGGTGTTCTCTAAAAGAGGTAAATACAAGCATTATTATCATCTTTTTCATGGTTTTCAGTGTTTGCAAATTTTCTATACTAAACATATTATTTTCAAAATCAAAATAAAACAAATGCTATGTGGTTGAATTACTGATACACTGATAAATACAATAACAGCTACTACAAAAAGGAAAAGTTGTAAATTCTATCTGCCTAAACTCAGGGTCCCTCCCTTCCTTCCTTCCTTCCTTCCTTTCTTTCTTTTTTTCCTCTGAGGATTCTTCTGCTTTAACCAAGGAAAAAAATCCAAAATTGATGTGAATATTTTTTTCATGCCTTATTATCTCTCTTTAGAAAGGAGGAGGTTAACTAGAAAGGTCATTTAGCAGCAGTAGCTACAATGGGACCAAGAAGGTGTGTTCTATGGGCACTGGAAGGCAGGAGGCTCTCAAGGTGAACTCCAAGTCCCATATATTTGAGTACAGTCACTTTCCTAGGCTGTGATTTCCTGAGTTTATTATTAATAGGATTATTTGAAATATTAGTGCTCCCCAAGTGCATGAATCTTAATAGCTTAGATAATTCCATGACCAGATCATGTACTCCCACAGACTTCTTAAATATTTGTCTGTAATTGTAAAGCACTGAAGTACTAAGGCTCAGAATTTAATTAGATAATTCACTAGAGAAGAGTTACTTTTTTAGGCAATAGTGCATGCAGGATTCATGGTACAGTGAATTACATCTTAGTTAAAATAGAAATTTATCATAAAGAAGGTCTTGTCTACAGAGCTACAGACTAGTAGAAACATAAACTGAAGTGAATGCATCTAACTCTAGAGAATAACAAGACCACTCTTCTGCAGAGCATCGACTTTGGAGAACAGACATCAACACAGTAACTGTAGCATACGTATAATTGATTTATTCCTTCTGTTAGACACGGTTGAAAAGATTCATTCGGTTTTGCTTTTCTTTTTAGAAAGAGCTTATTCTCATGAAAATTCATGTTCTAATTATTCCTAAACAACAGTAAATGCAATTAAAGTTTCTGACCCCAAACATAAGACATAATAAGGATGTTGGCAATGTAAATAGTTAATTTAGCTATTTATTAGTTTATTTAATATGCATTGTTAATCCAAACAGTAAGAAAACTATAAATATTAGTTTAAAGTGTTTTTTTTAAATACTTGTTTCTACTTATTTCGTTTGTCTTAAGTACATATTAATACATATATTACACTATTGACTTTTCAAAGATGGCTTAAAATGCAATTGTTAAATAATTCAAATGGACTAATAATGTTAAGTATATTGGAATAATACATAAAATAAACTTGATTTAAATGGTTAAAACTATTTATGATTTCACATAGCTCAGAATAAAGGAAAAAATAACTTTGATATTGGAAATGTCAAATACTAGATGACAATTCTTAAGCACAAATATCCTGATAATCGAGATTTCATAAAATCTAGACTGCATTATGTTTTGGAATACTTTTTTCTTCCTCAGGAATATTTTCAAATTAATGGTATCAAAGTGCAACCCACAGTTATTGAGTTGGCTATTTTTGAGAAACAACTTCTAAGAAGCAAATAGAAAGTTAAAATGCATAACCAGTAAGTCTGGATGAATATAATAAATGCTACCTGAGTACTGCAAATAATTATATGCAATACTAGTTCCATTTGTCTTCTAATTACTTAATTAGAATACAGTTGATATAATTGCAAATTAATGGGAAAAGAATTATGCCAGATTACAGAATAAATCTATGGAGATATGTAATAACTTTCAGAAAATGGCAGGGGCTTTGGAGCTAGAAAGATGGGATTGAGTCCGAGCTCTGCAACTGGGAAGTGCGACCCTAAGTAAGTAAGTTAGCATCTCTAAGCTTCCCACCTTTGTAAAATAAGGAGCAAGGATCTGGGCACGTTTAAATTGATGGACTTCCCATATAAGAGACACTATTTGAATACTCAACAAAAGTTTGTTCCCTCTACTAAAATCCATTTTTGAAACAGGCACCAAAAAAGCTGCAGGGTAATAGATAGAAAAGGGAGTGATCAGAGAAAATAATCCAACACGAAAAAGCTATATTGTTCAGGTATATATTTTTTATAGTCCAATTGGCAGTCAAATGGATAAACAATGATATTTGCAGTGGAATGCTATAATAGTAGGGAAAATGAACAAGGTACTATCCAACTATTGAACAATATGGATATATTCCACAAACACCGTTGAGTAAAAGGAGACATACACAAAACAGCACACACTGTATGAATATATATATGTAGGAAAACAGAAAAAAATAATCTAAGCTGTTAAAAGCTTGAACAGTGGCCTCCCTTGAGGTGGGTAGTGACTGGAAAGGAGCACAGTAATATTTTGCTTCTCGATCTGGGTGATAGTTACAGAGATATGCTCAGTTGTAAAACTTCATCAGACTATCCTCACGGTATGTGCGTGCTCCTGTATGCATGCTACACTTCAACAAAACATTTAAGTATGGATAATTTGAATATAAACTCACCTATTTTCTCCATCTTCCATGCATTCCTCACTAGGTCACATCTAATTATAATATGACAGATTAAGCATCAACCTTGAAGAGTAAATGAGGCCAGACCAATGGCCAAGGTCAGAAAGGAACAGCTGAACATTAAATCCAGGATTAAATTATTTTGAAATACTAAAGAGAAAATGGTAGACTCTCTTTTTTAAATGATATTTTCTCTAAATCACTGCCATATACATGGTTAAGTTCTAGCTACTTAGGTCTTTTCCCAAGTAGAGCTCTTGAATTTGAAGGAATCATTTCCTCTGAAGAGGTGGCTCTCAATCTTGAGCTATATCAGAATCACCTGGAGGGCTTGTTACCCACAGATCTTGGGTCCATCTCCAGGGTTCCTGTTTCATTGGGTCTGGGCAGAGCCCAAGAATTTACATTGCTAATAATTCTCAGGAGATCCTGGTGCTGCTATTCTGGGACCATATATTGAGAACTATTGTTCCAGAAAAAAAAAAAAGTTTCAATCTTGAGTCATATTATGCAAATTTATTATGCAAAGGAATCTCCTTTGTCTCTATATTTTCATTAATAAAATAACATCAACTGCTATAAAGAGAAATGGTAAGGAATGAAGATGTACAGGTACAGTCTTTGGCACCAAGTAGGTGCAGTATTAAAAAGCAGGTATTTTCATCTTTATTTCTTGTCTTTCCCTTGTCTGAAGTCTGAAAAGTCTTCAATAGGTGGAAGAGAGCAGTTCACTTAAATTCAGTGGACTGTAAGCCTGGCTGACATTACAGTCTCCTGGGGAGCTTTTAAAACTCCAGTGTTTGGGCTATATCCCAAAACAATTAAATCAGGATTTCTGCAGGGTTGAACTCAACTCTCCAGGTGATTCTGATGTGCAGACAAGATTGATAATCACTGTTTTAGTTTCACAAACATTGACTAAGTGTTTACTATACACCGTTGACTGCAGAAAACCCTGTGGGCATTAAAAGGAATAAAGCAAAGTTCTTGACTTTAAGGGTCTTATAGTTTAGTCAAGGAGATGTACACATAAATGGTCGTGTTCAATGCAATGACAGAAATATTGAGAGGTAAGTATGTACCACATGCCATAAAGGCATAGAGAAGGGCAACTGACCCTTGCCTGGCACTTCAAGGAAAAGTTTGGTGGAGGTTCTTGTTTATTAATTCATAAATTATGTTTCTATTTATTCTTTTTTTTTTTTTTTGAGTAACACTGTGTCAGGCATTGTATTAGACACAATTATAGTTGTGATAAATTCTACAGTGGGGAGAGAGAGTACCATGAAACTTGTAATAGGGAAATATGACCAAATCAGCCTTGATTTGGAACAGCCAAATGGAACAGCCTTGATGTTTAAGGCACGTATGCTTGAGTTGGCATCTAAAGAATAAGTAAAAATTATCAATATGAGGAAAGGGGTAGGAACTTGTTCCAGGCAGAAGAGTAGTGAAAGCCCGATGATGGGAGGGGCATGGTGTTTCGAAGAACTGAAGGAAATCCCAGAAGTGCTGAGAACAGGTTGGGGGTGGTTTGTGGAAGGTGAGGCTAAAACGGCAGGCAGGGCCTTGTAGGCTATTATGACTTCTTTATCCCAAGAAGCCTTAGGAAGGTTTTAAACAGTGGATGACAATCAGATTTTTTTTTTAAAGATCAGCTTAGATTGAGTGTGGGAAACTGATTAAAAGGAAGAGGAGTGATTGAAGGGAACCTGGGCTATGACATTCCTTCCAACAAGAGATGACTTAAACACACTATCCCCCCATTTTTATAAATTGAAATATATTTTGACCTATATCATTGTATAAGTTTAATGTGTACATGTTCATTTATATATTGTAATATGACTGCCACTGTAGCAATAATTAGCATCTCTATCACGTTACAGAATTACACTTTCTTTTTAGGTATTTGCAATAATTTTTAGTCTCAGCAAGTTTGATGATTCTCATACAGTACTGTTGTCTATATTCACTGTACCGTGCATTACAATTTCTAGGGCTTGTTTACTACTCCTTGTAAGTCTGTCCCCTAAAATAACATCTGTCCTGTTCCCCCACCCGCCATCCCCTGGTAACCACCATTTTATTCTGTTTTAACAAGTTGGTGTTTTTTAAATTCTACACATAAGTGATACCATACAGTACTTGTCTTTCTCTCCAGGCTCTTCATTCTTCTGTACCCCATCCTTCAGACAAGGACACAGATGTGAGAAACCAGGCAGGTTTCCTGTTGAGTTATTGCAGAGTAATCAGTGTCCATAATGACAGCCATGAGCCAAGGAGAAAAGTATTTCCTGAGTTCTCTTTCCTTGGTCTAATAATGCAGAAAATATACCATTTATTTTAGAAATATTTCTCTCAAATATTGTTACATCCTAAAACATAGTTGGCTAAACTCAACAATCTGGATATATGAGGTGAAATTTATTTTGGTTTTGTTTATTTATTTTCCCTTTGATTATGCAAGTTTAGTATCTTCTTTTAAAAAAAGAGGAAAGGGCTTCCCTGGTGGCGCAGTGGTTGGGAGTCCGTCTCCCGATGCAGGGGACACGGGTTTGTGCCCCGGTCCGGGAGGATCCCGCGTGCCGCGGAGCGGCTGGTCCCGTGAGCCATGGCCGCTGAGCCTGCGCGTTCGGAGCCTGTGCTCCGCAACGGGGGAGGCCGCATCAGTGGGAGGCCCGCGTCCCACAAAAAAAAAAAAAAAAAAAAAAAAACCAAAACACAACTAAGGGGTGAAATCGTTGAAAACATCGCTTCACCCATAAAAAAGAGGAAAATGATCAATCTGATTTCCTGCTCCTTTCTCCAGTATTTCTGGGACATCACCTGGAGGTTTTTAAGTTTGCTTTGCTTTGGTGTCAGCTTCTGTGTAAGCAGGGTCACCAAGTGATATGGGTCTGACAGTTCCTGCAATTGTGACAAGTAGTCTGGGCATAAAAAAACAAACTATCAGGAAGCTTCCCGGCCGCAAGTAAAAGCACTTCAGCAGGGGCAGCCAGGCTTAAGCTCTACCATTGCCAGTAGACTTCTCCTTTTGCAGCAAACGGAATAAATATCACTCTTACAGTCTTAAGGATCGCAAGGTCACCCCAAAGTGCCCCTGCAGCATTCTCTACCTTCCTACAGGAAGACTCATCTTTCCTTCCAATCATAAACGATCTTTTCTCCCTGTTTCCCCCATTTATCTGTTAAGAGTCTTACAGGAGAATATCATTTACCTTGATCCGTCCACAGATTCCTATAGACAACAGGCACAAAACATTCTCAAATTCTGTGGAGCAGAAGAACAACCTAGGAACCATGCTATAGGCCCAAAATATGAGAAACGTTAATCTGGCCAGAAAAAGAAAAGCAGCTTCTCACTTTGTTCAAATTACCTTTTTGATGTTGTAGAACACAAATAATTTGCATGGGGGAAATAGTCTTCATATTAATCATATTAGAATTAATTAATAGTTGTACATCTCAACAGAAAAGATTCAGCCTAAGTTCAATAAAAATGACATTGATACAAAAATGAATATTATTTTGTCTTCTTTGCAAAGGACTAAAAAATTATTGGCTTACAGTTTCCATGATCTATTTAGCATGCAACTCCTGATACAGAATCTTCAAAAACTGTCCATAAACCTATATTAGTAATCGTAATTGCTTTATGACTACGGATACAGTTAGTCCCTACATAAGAACCTTCAAGCTGTGAACTTTCAAAGATGCTAACATGCATTCCCATGTCCAATCACGTTAAGTTAGTTCATGTGTCTGGTGTACACTGTCGTGTGCGTGCATCCTCTACAAGTGGTTGTGCTTTTGTGTGCTTTACTGTACAGTACTGTATAGAGTACAGTAGTACAGTATCTTTATTTTAAGCCCAGGATGTCTGGAAGCAGGCGTAAAAGCAGTGGTGATGCAGGTGGTACTGCTAAGAAGCAGCAGGAATTGGAGGCCCAGAGAAAAGACGAAGAGAGACGAGGAAGAAGTAACTGAAGAACCGAAGAGATTCAGGACGCAGGAAATGGCAAGGGGATTTTCTTTATTTGAGGAGGCACTGTGAGTTTTTGAGGCACAGGACCCGAATGTAGAACGGTACATGAAGGATGCAGCAGCCGTTGAGAATACAATCCAGTGCTACCCTGTCATCTATGACGAGAAAAAAAGAGCTACCACCCAGACATCACTGGATCGTTTTTCCAAGAGCGTAGATAGAAGTGAATCCAGCAAGGAACCAGAACCTGTGCCATCAGTGTCAGGCGTGAGTGACATTGCAGCCTGCCCTCTGTCTCCTATCGCTGACGATCCTTCAGCTCTACCATCTCCCACCTCCTCTCCCTCCTCCTGTCAGTAACTCTTCTTGCCTGTTCACTTGATGCCAGCCCCTGGATGCCAGCTGTTGTACTGCTGTATTTTTCAAGGTACTGTGCTGTAAGATTAAAAATGTTCTCTTTATTTTTGGTGTTTGTTTTTTATGTATTATTTGTGTGAAAAGTATTATAAACCTATTACAGTACAGTATTATATAGCCGATTGTGTTAGTTGGGTACCTAGGCTAACTTTGTTGGACTTATGAACAAATTGGACTCTTGGAACGGAACTCGTTCATATGTAGGGAACTTACTGTACTAAAATTGCAGATCATTGTAGTGTTTGTTAAAATAGTATAGTTGACATGCAAAAAGCTAAGAAAAAAATAAAAATAAAGCTAAGAAAAAGGTCAGAATCATACTCTTCATAGCTTAGACACGATGATGATGCCAACTTAAGCTCTGAATAAAGCATTTCAACATTGGTAACCCACAGATTAGTGTGATTCAACATTGGTAGCCCACAGGTTACACACAGAAGAACTCAGTTGTTGACCTAAAAGACACTTCCTAAATTTGGCCTACACTAAATTATTGACATTTGATTCAAATCGAGAATATCAGTAGGGAAATAAAACTAAATTAGCTCTCCCCAGCAAGCTCCTCTGACTCCAAAATAACAGGGCTAGATCCTGTATAGTGGCTCTTGCACAGAATCCCAGAGGCAGGATTATTATCACATGACCAGGAAATTTTTCAGGACAGTAAATTTGAGTAAGTTTGAGAAGCATTCATATTTCTTCCCTCTTCATTATAGTCATGGGGAAACTGAGGACAGGTATGGCATGCATGAAACAGTTTATTGTGTCGGGTGGTTTTCCAATAATACATCAAAAATGTCCCTTCGGAGTCTTGCCCTTCCGAAGACTGGGCATGATTACATTCACTCATATGAACGATAGGTCTTTTTATTACTATGATCATTAGAAAGAGAGTTTTTGATCACTTGTCACCATAAACAATTGCAACTAAAATAGAATGAATGTTTACGCATAAAATATAAAAAAAAAAATACAAGTTTATATTTATCATATTGGTGGGCATTTCTCTAAGCCTAGAACAAAAATAAACACAACAAAGTGAAAGATAAAAATTCACAAAATTCAAAATTCCTCCAAGTCAAAAAATAATTCAAGCCAAAAAATCAGTGATATATTTAAAGAAAGGACAATGAAACTAATGATTGAATTATACACATAGATGTTTAAAAAAATACTAAGACTACAAAAGATAAATGAATGGAGTAAACAAATGTTATTCACAATAAAAGTAAAAAAAAAAACCTGAGAATAATAGTCAAATTGGTATTTAAATACATATTAAAATATATGTGTATCTTTATAGTATTTATATGGATACAAACATATGGATATATATTGAGCATATTTAATTTTATATATGAATATATAAATATACTCAAGGGACTACAGTCAAGAAACCATGCCTAAGGAGACTGATCTGCTTGATTAAAATGCTGGGCTGTAATGCATAAAAATTTGGGGGGCCTTGAGTATACTTCACATAGGATGAATATGAAATATTTGGGGACTATGTTAGTCAGCCTCTAAGATGGTCTCCCCAAATCCTCACCCTCTGGTAGCCCCCTCCAACACTGAATTAGAGCTGACTTGTGTGACAAAAAAATATACATACATGGTGAAAATAACAGGTTACTTCCAAAGAGAGATCAGGCAAGGCACTGAAATCTCTATCTTTACCTTCTGTGCTACTCACTCTGGGATATTCCAAGTACCATGTTATGAGGACACTCAAGTAGCACTGTAGAGAGTTTCATGTGGAGAAACCTGAGGCCTCATGACATCAGCAAGCACCAATTACCCACCCATGTGAGAGAGCTACCTTGGAAGTCTATCCTCCAGCCTCAGTCAAGCTGTCAGATGACTGCAGCCCCAGCTGATACCTGATTGCAACGTCATTAAAGCCAGAACCTCCCACTTAAGCCAATCCCAAATTCCTGATACACACAAACTGTGAACAACAGCAATTTTTTTTTTTTAAGTCACTAAGTTTGGGGTGATTTATTACATAGTAATATAACACCAATACTTATTGTGTGTATGTGTGTGGGGGGGGTTGTGTATGCATTCAACTAGTAGTTAGGTTATATATAATCTATCAATTTAATAATTACTCTGTTTTTTCATCTTTATTGGACTATAGTTGCTTTACAATGTTGTGTTAGTTTCTGCTGTACTACAAAGTGAATCAGCTATGCATATACATATATCCCTCCCTCTTTAGCCTCCCTCCCACCCTCCCTATCCCACCCCTCTAGGTCTTCATAAAGCACTGAGCTGATCTCCCTGTGCTATGCAGCAGCTTCCCACTAGCTATCTATTTTACACATGGTAGTGTATATATGTCAATGTAACAGGCTATGTATTGCCTCAGGGCAGTATAAACCAACAAAACCATTTTGGAATGGTTTTTCAATATATAACAGGAACCTTAAAATGTTTTTAAGGCTATCTCAAACAATAAAAAGTAATAATTCAAAATATATCAACAACCTAAATATAAGAACTGAAACTACAAAACTCTTAGAAAAAAACATAAGGGTACAACTTCATGACCTTGAATTTGGCAATGTATTCTTAGATATGGTACCAAAAGCATGAGTAACAAGAGACAAAAATAGATAAATCATACTTCATCAGAATTTTTAAAATTTATGCACCAAAGGACATTATCAAAAAAGTGAAAAAGCAATCTACTGAGTGGAAGAAAATATTTGCAAATCATATATTTGATAAGGGTCTTCTATCCAGAATATCTAAACAGCTCTCAAACTCAACTACAAAAAGAAAAAAAAACAACAACTGCAATGGACTTGAATAGACATTTCTCCAAAGAAGAAACACAGAAGGCCAACAAATCCAGAATATCTAAACAGCTCTCAAACTCAACTACAAAAAGAAAAAAAAAAAAACAACTGCAATGGACTTGAATAGACATTTCTCCAAAGAAGAAACACAGAAGGCCAACAAACATATGAAAATATGCTTAACATCATTAGTCTAATTAGGGATGTATACACTAAAACCACAATGAGATATCAATTCATATACATTTGAATAGCTACAATAAGAAGAATGGAAAATAACAACTGTTGGTGAGGATACAGAGAAACTGAAACACTTGCACATTGCCCGTGGGAATGTAAAATGGTGCAGCCGTTTTAGAAAGTGATTTGGTGGTTTCTCAAAAAGATAAACGTAGAATTATCACATTACGCAGCAATTCCACACCTCAATATTTATCTCCAAAGTTGAAAACAGGTACTCAAAAAAAATGCTTGTGCACAAATGTTTACAACAACTATTCATAACAGCCAAAAGGCGGAAAAAACCCCAGTATCCTTCAATGGATAAATGAATAAATGTAGTACATACATACAGTGAAATAGTATTCAACTGTAAAAAAGGAATGAAGTACTGATACATATTATAATGTGGATAAATCTAAAAAGCATTATACTAAGTGAAAGAAGCCAGACAACAGTCATATACTGGATGATTCCATTTATGTAAAATATCCAAAATAAGAGAAGACTTCATGGAACTAGCAGAAGGATAGACACATAGATCAATGAAACAGAATAAAACAAACTGTAGCTACTGAAACCTGATTTTTTGTAAAGTTTATTATCATTTTAATATAGCAGTCATTTTAAGTTAAAACTCTTTAGATAAATTTTGTTTTAAAAACTTGAGGATGCTGTAATAGTTTGGTTATAAAGCTCAAGCACTTTTCCAACTCTTACGTGTTTTTCAAAATCCCAACGAGTAGAGAGAACACAGAACAAAGGTAAAGGAAAAGGGCCAAGATTTATAACAGGAAAAAGATGTCTTTGATTACAGCCTCCCAGCCTTTTGTAGTGTAAATTAATTATTTTAAATAAGAAATATAAACTTGTCTAAAAATATAACACATGTATATTTCAAAAGACTAAAACCATCAAGTAGAAGGTCCTTTGAATAGTAAAATTTCATGTGCTCGAAGGGTTTCAATGCATTATATGAGGCTTCCTGCTTTGTCTATAAATTTTTATTGTCTGCCTTAAAGCACACAAAACATTCTTGAATAATTTTCAAAATCATTTATTTTCTACAGAAGCTAATCTGCTGAATTGCCTTTTCAACATTTACTTTGCTTTTTAACAGTGCAAATTATATCTGAGTAAAAATACTCCACAACCATACATATTGCTCTAATTGTGCTATAGAGCTGACATGGAATAATGAAATACTAATTGCAGTTAGAACACTTTATTTGTTCAGAATTGATTCCTTGCCTTGCCCCACTTTTAGAAATTTCTACAACCACGAGGCTTATGCTCAAACACCAACAAAGAATCCTTTGACCATAAACTGGATCAATGTTTTCACCAGCTCTTCCCACAATACATACCGCAGCTCAGGCACAGCCATTAGGAAACCCCTTAATCTACATATATATACAACACAAGTAGATATTAAGGCTTATCCTGGAATTGTCAAAAGCCCCCATTTTTTGGATTTGCTAAGCTCTGCCACACTCTCCTCCAAAAGCGATGAACTTGGACCAGTACAGGCACCCAGCAGATTGCTCCAGTTATTTGCTAGCTGGATGTGGAAGAAAGGACATTGTTGCCAAAACTCTCTTGTGCAATATTGGTTATCAGTATTCACCTGCACCTACTGGATACGTCAAATTTTCTCTAGTTGAGTAGATGACCAAGGAAAACTATGAACTCTCACTTGAATGCAACACAACTATGAACCCACTTGAATGCAACACACAATGAAAAATTTTTCTTCAAAGATCACTCCTTTACCTGTTTGACATCATATGCCAGAAGAACACATTTTAAATCTGGTGAAACTGAATGTCTTGATGCTTTGAAGGTTACCTAGAAATAAAAAGAAACAATTATTTTAAAGAGCTTAATAACGGAAAGATTGACATGCATTTGGATATGTAAGTATAAAAAAAGATGTCCATTCTCCTCGTAACATTGTAAAATAGGCTTTCTCATTCATATTATAAGTATGCACAGGCGTGTACATATGTATGACCTTACAGATGGGTATAGAAACTTGGAGAGGCTATATTAGACACTTCATTAAGAAAAGTTCTGCTAACGTATCTCCCCTACATGTTATCACTTAAAGACTACGTTAATATTTTCATTTATAAGAATAAAAAAGCAAAACATCATTGAACTTAAGTAACCAAAATGCGTTTATATTTGCATGTTGGATTAATCAAAAGGAAAAGAAATAGTGGCATTCTGTGGTGTCATGATTTTCTGTCTCTGCACTTTTGTTTTTTCTCAGGTTGTATATTTATATTTTTAAAAAGACATATGTTAAAGACAAAATCTCCTTAAAGGAAACTCCCAGAGTGAGGCAGATTAAAACACAAATACATAATTGATTATACGCAATATGTATATATGGTATAGAAATATAAACAAATACACTACACATGTTTAATTTTGAGCTTTTTATTTTACCATTGAATAAATCCAATGTTAGAAAGACTTGAACGTAAAGTGAAGGATAAATACACTGAGAGTGGGAAAATGGTTTTATTTGGGAAAGAGATTACATGTAATTTCATATCTAAAGAGAAGGCAAGCAAATTGAGTTGCTGCATCAAAAGCCTACAAAACGCAAACAAAAAAATAAACTGTACATGGATTTTAAGCAAACTAATTTGTATGGTTTTTGCAGAGAAATACAGGTATAAATAATTGTATACATTTTATGTCTGGGCAGTTTCAACAACACTGGTCTCCAAGAAAAACAGAAAAGGGTGAAGTCAAGGTTTTAGTACTTAGAAATTCCCAAAGACAATGGAAAGGATAAGAAACTCAGAAGAACCAATATCTGGCAAAGTTTGCATGGTATAATCAAAAATATATTTGGTCTTTTTCCCTGGTTCCTGGCACAGAGCTTCTAAAATGCTTGGAATTTCCTGAGCGATAGAAGGGTCTTTTGTTAATTAATAACTAGCCCTCTTTGACCACACACAGTTTATGTTAATGAGATGACTCCAGGATTGGGGGTGGGGGGAGTGTGGCAAGACAGCTTCTGGAGAAGAACCAGCCACCTGATTAGAGAGCGAGAACTTTGAACCCTACCTGGAGGTCAGGGAGGGTGGTGGGACTGGAGCTGAAGTTCAAGCATATGGCCGATGATTTAATCAATCGGGCCTAGGTAACAAAACCTCAGTAGAAAACCTCTGAACCATGAGATTTGCAGAAGCTTCCTTGTTAGTAAACATATCAATGTACCTAGAGGGGACATATCCCAACTCCACTGAGACAGAAACTGTACTTAGGACCCTTCTCCATTCACCCTATTTACCTCTTCATCTGGCTTTTCATTTGTATTCTTTATAATAAACCGGTAATCATAAGTATAGTTCTTTCTGTGTCATTCTAGCAAATTATCAAATCTGAAGGGAGATTGTGAGAACCACCAAATCTGTAAACCAAGTCCGATAAAAATGCAAGTAGCCTGGGGTCTCATGACTTGAAGCTGATATCTGAAATGAGAGCAGGCACTGAGTCCTTAACTCGTGGGGTCTTCACTAACTCTGAGTAGTTAGTATCAGAATGAATTGAATTGTAAGTCACCCAGAGAATTGTTGTTGAACTAGCACAGTCTGTTCATTTCTGAGCCAGATATGCAAGAGAATGGAGTACTCTGGGAGAAAATACTTGTACATGGTAACGTTGATTTAGAAGAGGTGTTGCCTACATACATCCATCTTGTACCACCTACTTAGAAGATCAGAATAATCACTGGCAATAATTCACCTCAAGGAATTTGTTTTTCATTTTTTCGAAAAGCCACTTCAATAATAATGAAAATAGCAACAACAAACAACAATCACAACAGTAGGGCTACCATTGATCTATCATCTGTCATAAGCTCTGAAATTGCTTAGAATTCTGTGGTTCTCAATAATTCCCCCACCTCCTGTCCCATGACAAAGCTGTGAGGGAGGTATCTTCATTCTAACCCTTTCTTTTTTTCTCATTAACTTATTGTATTTTGAAACTTGATAGATATTAGCCTGTGTGAGATTTAGGGTGACATATAGAACACAAGGTCCTCTCACTCAGCATTTCACACTGCAGTATCAGGAGGTATACTGTTACACAAGAGGAGGTTTATTGTTATTTAAAAATTGGTTAAAAGGGCAATGCCATCACTCCAGTCCTATGGGAATAAGAAAACTCTAATAATACAGTTCTTAAACTTTTGTCAAGGTCACAGAGAAGTATATATAATGAAAGAATGCAGGAGGAACTCCTTTCATAAACCCTATGCCAACAGGAGATTCTTTCTTTTCTCCTTTCCTCTCTTCCTCCCTTCCTTCCCTCCTTCTTTCCTTCCTCCCTTCCCCTTTCCTCTCTCTTCTCTCTTTCTCTCTCTCTCTTGTTTTAGAGAGCTACCCTGTCTGAAGTCTGAATTATTTAACAAAAATTTCACCCGCCTTGTCCCCATCCGTTCTCACGGAACGTTGCTCAGGCAAATTAACTTGACACGTTCACAGGTGCATCTGAGCCTCTGGTAACAGCATTTTAGTATCTTTTACAGTTCCTACAATTATCCAGTCTGGCACTTTATTGATTATCACTGTACTGCCTTCAGCTTCTGCAGCATACAACCTGGGAAACTTTCCAAATACCTTTTCAAAGGCCCAAGCTGCTGAAACTTCGAACTTCAAGTTGTGCACAGGTGCTGCTGCAAAGAGACTTGCTGATGCTACACGTCTAAGAAACACATCCTTGCCGCTTAGTCAAGGGGCATGGGATGTCTCAGCCAAATCCCTCTTAACCTAAGCCATTAATGTTATCATCTATTGCATCTGTGTGATTAATCCTTCCTAGCAGCCACCGGAGACCCCTTGGTCTACACTGACCCTAATTACAGACATTACTATAGTTCCAGTTGAGTCTCAACTTGATATGGCCTCAAATTAGTGTTTTGGGAAGTCTATTATTGCCAATAATGCTATTATGTTACCTACATCGTTAATCACTTAATTACTATTGTAATAAAAGGAAGCAGAAATATTTTCTACATGTGTTTATCGGTATTATTCAGCAATGATGCTTACTAATGCATTTTTGAACAAAGGGCATTAAAATGCATGAACTCTGCCATCTAGGAACATTCGATTAAAGCCAAGTAAGGTGGGATAAACAGGAAAACAAATACGCAGGTGGTTAACTAAATAAATTAACAAGGGAGACAAGACATTTGATCAGTTGAGAAACAAATGCATGCTTTCAGGGAGCTTGGCAAGATTTTGTAGCACCTCATTTGTATGTATCATTCAACTATACCAAAACTAACTTATTGAACATTCAAAATAAGATGAACACCATGGTAAACACTGAAGGTGCTACAAAGTCGAAAAACAAAGTCACTAGAATCTTTCCCATCTCATATTGGGCAGGATAAGACAAGCACTGTGTTTCTCTACCCCAAATGCCTTAAAAGACTGGATGTGTGGTAGAAGAAAGCAGCTGAGTAAACTGAGGACAAATGGAGCAGTCAGGCTGTCAAAAGGGGGCAGTAGCCCCTCACCTTCAAATAATCATTATCTTATAGGAAATTATATACAGTATTTCTAACTTTCCAATTCTTTTCAAGATAAGCTGGAAATCAAGCTGTTAATTTACAATCTCACGATTCTTAGATTATAGCCCGATACTTTGAAACATAGATGTGTACCAGATTCTGCCTAGGGGCTGCTAGTTTGCTTAATTTTGGTAAAGCAAAAATTGCCATAAGGATAAGGGGGTGGGGGTGGGGTGGAAACAATGCTATGAGATGTAAAAAACAGGTGGTGTATTTTTCATATACTTGGTGGTAATATAAGTGAAAACTTCATGATCCTACGTTTTCCAGTTAAATGAAATTATAGACTGCATTATGAGAACAACCTTTAAAAATGTACAGGTAGTTTTAAAAGATCCCCAGAGAGGTGGGGCTAGCCCCATGGCTTAGTGTTAACATTATACGCGTATTATTATCAACATGAATATGGCAGAGCTAGTCACTGTTTTCATGAATGGTGAAATTTAAAGCCAAGGAAGCAACAGAATCAGATTTGAATTTAGAATGATTCCTCTGGCAGTTGGGTGAGTTAGATCTGATGACATCTTGAGGTCAATGAGATCTGGTAAGAAGCTCTCATGACAATCCAGACAAGCAATGTCAAGAAGTTAAGAAAGATGCAAGGGCATAGGGAGGAGGGTACATCTGCAAGGGAGATTGCTGATAAAAACAAAAGAATTTATTGATTAGATCTGAAGACTAAGAAGAAAGTGTACAAAACAATTTTGGGTTTTCACGTTTTTATCACTGGATAAATGTTGCTACTGCAACCGAACTTGGGAAAAAGCAAAAACCAAGCATATTTTGAGGAAAATTTTAGACACACCAATTTTAGATATGCTATGGTTTTAATTCTAGTGGGATATCCAATAGGGGATATTCAAGCTTTTTGTACATAAGCCTGGAGTTTAAGAGAGATATCTGGGATTTTATGGAGAATTCGATGAAAGTTTACATTCAATGTAAATTCATTCTCATCAGATAAAAGGAGCAAAACCTCTAAAACAACATGTTCTACTATGAGTGGATCAGTAACAATGCAGTTATTATGAGTAATGTTTACGATTACTTTTATAAGTAAACCTGCTCCACCTGCCATAAGTAACTTCACCGCGCCCTGCTCTTTATTCAAGCTGTATTTCTCTCAAATATCATTCTAATTCTCCCTCTTTAAGCCTTCTCTGTCCTTTTCAGTGCAAGTGATTCGCCTGAGTCATATGTATACAATTATATGTGCAGTTCATTTAATCACTGATCACTTCCATTATTGCTCTTTTGGGTTGTTTGGAACCTCAATTTACATCTACTGCCACAGTAATGCCCCTATTAAGAGGTTCCATTGCAATGCTTCATTCTTGTCAGAAACATTTTAACTAGAGGTAAAACTAGACAATGGACTAGACTATTCCAAGATGTCAGATATTGAATATCATGGCAAGAAATCATTAAACACAAACGTAAATGTTAGAAGTGCCAGAACATATAAAATATGCATTTGTATAACTTAAGGCTGAGAAAAGAATGAGCAAGAGGAGAAGAACAAGAGATTGGATTAAAATTAACAAAAGCTGGTAGAAGACTTGGTTGCCTTAAGATTGAGAAATGACAGATGCATAAGAACAGTACAGTTCAGGTGAGTGTTACTCTAGACCTTGTAACATGCTGGTGATAAAAACATGTATAGGCACCTCTATTACAAAGAAAAAAAATTACTGGTCCAAGAACTTGAGTTGGAGAATCCGCTAAGTCTTAAAGTGTAGGTGGGTACATTTTCAACAGATATAGAATGATGAAAACAAGAAAGTAGGTCTTTGAGGACCCTATGGTCTTTTTTTTCCTGCTCCCTCCACCTCACCCAACCAAAATCCTACACACACACACACACACACACACACACACACACACATACACACAAACACACACACCTTATGTTTAATCCATTTGGCTATAATTTCCCTCATTACCTAATCTAATTTTTAGCTTATTGATAACTGACAAAAAATCTTTAGAAAAGTCATCTCTTATTCTAGAAAAATAAAATATTATTTTTTCAAGTATGTGATTAAGTATATATTGTCAATAAGCTTCTTATACAATGCAGTCTATAAATAATCATGAAATGAGCATGAGGAAAGATGTTAAAAAGCCAGTTGACCTTAAGTGGATGGCAGGAGGGAAATGGTTACTATACAATTGATAAAAAAGGAAAAGAAGGTCGAAAGAAGGCAGAAAAGAAGGCAAACCAAATTGCAGTCTATTAAGGGATACCAAAGATGGACTCTCTTTCTCTGTCTGGCTTCAAATGAAAGAAACAAGGAAGAGGCAGAGCGATTGTTTTTTTTTTATCTTGCAGCTCTAAATAAAGCCATGTTTGTTTGTTATAGCCATAACTGTGTTTATATGCAAAGATTTTTTAAAATATCAGACCTTTTATTCTATTTTTTTAATATTCTCTTTTTGTAGCTACCCAATTAATTAGTATAGTGTCTGAATTATATTACTTTGTGATACCTAGGACATCCATGTTGTATAAACATAATAGATCATCTCTAGTTTTTTTCTTGGCACCATGCATTTTATTGATTCTAGAATATTTTATTTAAAAACTCAATGGAGAAAATGCCATGATACAAGTAGGTAGTTTTTAAGACTATTAAATCAGTACTTACTAACTCATGTAGAATGCCTCACATATATCTTTATTGCTCAATAAATGTGAACAGCCAAATTAACATTTTATTGAGTTCGATCACAGCCCATACACTAAAACATTTAAAAAACAATTTTTATTTTTAATAGAAGGTAAAACTAATGGTCTCTGAATTCTGTTAATAACTTTAAAAAACGGGCCAACAAGATGACTTTGAGAAAAATGTCAGTATTTCTGCACTCAAAAATACAACAAATTGGGCTTCCCTGGTGGCGCAGTGGTTGAGAGTCCGCCTGCAGATGCAGGGGACATGGGTTCGTGCCCTGGTCCGGGAAGATCCCGCATGCTGCGGAGCGGCTGGGCCCGTGAGCCATGGCCGCTAAGCCTGCACGTCCGGAGCCTGTGCTCCGCAACAAATCCAACAAATTAGGAAAGCTTAGGCTGGAGAAGGAAGTTAAGGAATATTGTAAAGTGCATACTTACACAAATTATTCCTTTGAAGTTGAGTTACGCTAATCTGATTCTTCAAATTGTCTTAATGTTTTCTAATCACGATACTTCAAACATAATTTATCTTAAATGGTGTTATTACATTCAGGTAAAGAATGTAATGCACTAAATGTAACGCGCTAAAAAATACAGCATATAGAAAGAAATTAAAAGTTATGAAAGTCCAAAAAATATCACATTAGAATTTCTGTATAAGTTTTCCTAATCATGGCCTAATATAATTTGTTCAATACAATGCTTATAAGACAAGTTGACTGGATTTTTCCAGTAGCAAATTACTTAAGTACATTTTTGCAATGATATTCTATCAGATAAATATTAGAGAGAAAACCTAATTAATAGTTACTATTTTAAAACATGATATGGACTTTTCAAGAATTTGTGTCAGTAATGTGATTTTATATTTCTCATAGGCCAGGAAGTGGCTACCAAGAACTTTGAAATTTTCATATTTTTAAAAAGAAGAGAAAATATAATGACCAATATTGCTTCATTAAAAAATTTAACCTGGCTGAATCTTCTTTAAAAATGAGAGAAAAATAGGAAAATACTAGTGCTGTAAAGATTAAATTTTGGTTGACAGGTGATCGATTTTTCTTATAGATCAAAGACCCATTTAAAGTTGGTATGACATCATTAGTTTAGCATTACCATTGATAATCCCAAGGAACAAGAGAGAACATAGGTTAGTAACTAAAAAGAAACTTATTTGTTGATATTTAATAAATTCTGGTATATTCTTCAATAATATCAGGTTAGATATCTACTTTCTTCTCTCTTATTTTTTATTTATTTATTTATTTGCGGTACGTGGGCCTCTCACTGTTGTGGCCTCTCCCATTGCGGAGCACAGGCTCTGGACCCGCAGGCTCAGCGGCCATGGCTCACGGGCCCAGCTGCTCCACGGCACGCGGGATCTTCCTGGACCAGGGCACAAACCCGTGTCCCCTGCATCGGCAGGCGGACTCTCAACCACTGCGCCACCAGGGAAGCCCCTTCTCTCTTATTTTTATCTTTGATAAAACTATTTATATAAAGAGTTTAAATTTATTTGTTGTTTTCATCTTAATGGACCTTGGATGCACAGAATTAGATTAATAACTTCTGTCTCTTGACAGAGTGTCATTTGTAATAAAATATAACATGCCCAGTTAAACTTGAATATCAGATAAACAACAAATATGCTGTAATCTATGAAAATAATGACAAACCATACAATAATGTGAAAATAACCTAAAAGTATGGAATATCCTATAAAAATTAGTGAGCTACAACTAAATGTAAATATGCACGAATCAGTAACAGAATGCTGTGATAAAAGGACATATATGAAGATCATGGACAGCCCGGTTCCTCTAGTAAAAGTTCAAAACCAACTAAATATGTCATTTAGGCAAACATATACATAACCAAACTGAGTTAGACATTCACCAGAAACCCAAGGATACAAAAAAATAATTTCCAGAGCAAATTAGTTTAAATGTTGAGTTGTCATTTACTAAACTTGCACTTTCATGGTCCAAAGCTACAGGTCTTTCTTTATTGTTCACTTTATCAGAAATGTCTATTAATAGATCCTAAGCTCAGTTGAGGAGAACAGCAGTTGTTTGCAACTATGACTGAATAAACTTTTGTGTTCTTTCCCGATGCACATGTGCAACCGCTTTCATATGGTGTATATATCTAGGGAGAAATTGGTGGGTTGTAGGGTGTGTGAATGTTCTACTTCACACAAAATGACAAACTGTTACCCAAAGTAAAAACACAAATTACACTCCTGCTAGCAATGTGTAAGACGTCCTGTTCTCCACATTCTTTCCAGTTCTTGGTAATGTCAGAGTTAAACTTTGCCAGTGGGATAGGTGCAAAATACTATCTCTTTGTTGACTATCATTTTCCTGTTTGTAAATTATGTGAAGCATTTGTTTCTTTGTTTTTCAATGATGTGTTTCTTTTGTGAACAGTGTATTTAAATCTTTTGCTTATTTTTCAATAAAATTGGAGGGTTTTTTTTATATTAATTACACACTAATATTTTCCAGTTAACTAATGCTTTTCACCATGCCTTTATCATTTACCACTTGGTATTCTTTACTATGCTAAAATATCTGTCTGTGTACTCTAATTTTAACATGAGATTATAATAGATACAAGATACAAATAAACAAAAAAATTATAGGATGTGACAATTCAGAGGAAAAATTAAGGGGTACCTTTCTAACACTTTATAGGGCAGATGGTTCTTCTTATATTAAATAGGTATTTAAATTTAAATTTTAAATTTAAATAGGTATTTAAAGCTACATTACATTTACTCACAAATCCTCCCATTGTTCCTCCTTCATTAACGCTCATTATTCATTCCTTCTTCCACCAGTTAATAATAGATACAGGTCTAATAAGACATTTGAAATACAAAAAAAACTTTCACTGGACTTTGCAGATGGTGGTGAATGAATGATTCCAGTGAGATTCAAGCTAAGTAGAAATATGTAAAGATGAAATGCTGCTGCACATGTGTCTCACTTGCAGAGTCCCAATTATAAAAGGTTATGCAAAGGAATTCATAGGAAAAAATGAACCAATTGTCAAGGCACATATGACAAGTTAATGCTCAATCTCATTCATAATTAAATAATTGCAAATCAATATAACAATTAAGTACTATTTTTTCATCAGCCAAATTGATATTAGTTAATATGTTGGCAATATTAGTGATGGCCAGAGTAGGTTAACAGGCAATATCATATACTATTGGTGGATCTGATTAATACAATTTGATACTATTAAATTTCAAATTGACATTTCTTTTGACCCAGCAATAGTACTTCTATGAATTTAGCCTACAAATATGTTTCAAAAATGGTTGCCAAGTGTATTTACAGGAATATAATAGAAATGAATATATGGTAGTGCATTATGCAAGGGAATTCTATGTACTCGTTAAATAATATTAGAGAAAAACAAAAGCATTTATATAAAAAGACCTTCAGGTTATATTATTAATTAGATGAAAAGGGGAGACCATCCATGCTGTTGAAATTAAATACCCACACACACGAGTGCATATATTTTGAAATATATTGTTTATGTACAGATGTAAGAAGACCCACAGACATATTTCTGGAGTCATTTTTGGTGAGCAGAAATATGTACATGGCTACCCTCAAAAAGGAGTACTGAGTGATATGGAGGAAAACTTTTATTTTTATTATATATACATGTATATCAGCACTGTGCAGAAGAACTTCCTATGGTAATGGAAAGGCTTTGTATGAACATCATCTGGTGTGGCAGCCACTGGTTACACTTGGATATTGAATGTTTAAAATGTGGCTGTTGTCACTAAAAGATGGAGTTTTTAATTTTACATGATTTTAAGTAGTTTAAAAATAAATTTAAATAGCCATATGTGGCTAGTGACTGTCATATCAGATAGGTCAATATACTATATATATTTTTTTCCAACCATGTTTTCACTATATTGTTCTTAAACATGTCAATGAGAGAGATTAAGAATAATATTTCTATTTGTAATTATACTACAATTTATAAAATCTCAAATGTTAATATTTAAGGGACATATAAAAATTATGGGACATAACAAATGATAAGAAAGAAGAAAGCCACAGAATTGTAAAAATAGTATTAAACTGAAGGAGAGATTATAAACATAAATGCTTTGCTCCAAATAAAGGGAAGTTACAATGTGAATTTGTTTGTTTGTTTTACTTAATATGTAAGTGTATACATAGTATAAAGATGTAAGATTATCTCTATGAAATGAATCTTTAATTACTATTTCTTTTATAAAGAATAGAATGTGTAGATGGAACATATCTCAACATAAAAAGGCTATTTATGACAAACCCACAGCCAACATCATACTCAACAGTGAAAAGCTGAAAGCTCTTCATCTGAAATCAGGAACAAGACAAGGATGCCCACACTCACCATTTACATTTAACATAGTATTGAAATTCCTAGCCATAGCAATCAGACAAGAAAAAGCAATAAAAGGCATCCAATCTGGAAAGGAAGGAATAAAACTCACTATTTGCAGATGACATGAGTCCATATATAGAAAACCCTAAAGTATCCACCAAAAAAGTTTAGCGATTATAAATGAATTCAGTAAGGTTTCAGGATATAAGAATAATATACAGAAATCTGTTGCTTTTCTATACACCACTTATGAACTATCAGAGAGAGAAAGCAAGAAGACAATCCCATTTAAAATCACATCAAAATGAAAATAATACCTAGGAATAAACTTAGCCAAGGGGGTGAAAGACCTATACTGTGAAAACAATAAAACACTGATGAAGAAAACTGAAGCTGATACAAAGAAATGGAAAGATATCCAATGTTCGTGGATCAGAAGAATTAATATCATTAAAATTCCCATATTATCCAAGGCAATCTACAGATTTAATGGAATCCCTATCAGAATACCCATGACATTTTTCACAGAGCAAAACATATAATTGCAAAATTTATATGGAACCACAAAAGACAACAAATTGCCAAAGCAAACTTAATAAAAAAGAACACAGCTGGAGGAATCAGGTGCCCTGATTTCAGACTACACTACAAAGCTACAGTAATCAAAATAACACAGTACTGGCACAAAAACAGACACACACATCCATGGAACATAATACAGGGCCCAGAAATAAACCCACACACTTATGGTCAATTAATATACAACAAAGGAGCTAAGAATATGCAATGGAGAACAAACAGTCTCTTCAATAAGTGGTGCTGGGAAAGCTGAACAGTTACATGTGAAAGAATGAAATTAGAACATTTCCTCACACCATATACAAAAATAAATGGATTAAAGACCTAAATATAAGACCTAAAACTTCCTAGAAGACAACACAGGCAGAACACTCTTTGATAGAAATTGTAGCAATATTTTTGGGGGATCTGTCTCCTCAGACAAAAGAAACAAAAGGGACCTAATTAAACTTAAAAGCTTTTGCTCAGCAAATGAAACCACTGACAAAATGAAAAGGCAACCTACTGAATGGGAGAAAATATTTGCAAATTATATGACTAATAAGGGGTTAATATCCAAAATATATTTACTGTATATTTGCCTTTACCAATGAGTTTTTTCCTTTCATAATATTCACATTTCTAGTTGTGACCTTTTCTTTTTCACTTAGAGTAGTCCCATTAACACCTCTCGTAAAGCTGGTTTGGTGGTGCTGAACTCTTAACTTCTGCTTGTCTGTAAAACTTTTGATCTCCTACAAATCCAAGTGAATGTGTTGCTGGGTAGTTTCCTTGGTTTTAGGTTTTTCACTTTCATCACTTTAAATATACTGTGCCACCCTTCTGTCCTGAAGAGTTTCTGCTGAAATGTTAGCTAATAGCCTAATGGGAGTTGCCTGGTAGGTAACTTGCTCTTTTCCCTTGCTGCTTTTAATATTCCTCCCTTTATCTTTAACTTCTGCCATTTTAATTTCAATGTGCCTTGGTGTGGTTCTCTTTGGGTTGATCCTATTTGAGACTCTCTGTGCTTCCTGGACCTGAGTGTCTGCTTCCCTTCCCAGGTTAGGGAAGTTTTAAGCTATTATGTCCTCAAATACGTTCTTTGCCCCTTTCTCTATCTCTTCTCCTTCTAGAACCCCTATAATATCAATGTTACTATGCTTGATATTGTCTCAGAGGCCTCTTAAGCTGTCCTTATTTCTTTTTATTTGTTTTTTCTTTTTTCTGTTCACCATTCGTGATTTCCACTACTCTGTCTTCCAACTCGCTGATCCATTCCTCTGCATCATTTAAACTACTGTTTATTCTTTCTAGTGTTTTTGTTTGTTTGTTTCTTTTGTTTTGTTTCAGTACTGCATTCTTCATCTCTACTTTGTTCTTCTTTATATTTTCTAACTCTTTGTTAAAAACTTATAACTTCCCTCTCTGCTCATCAATTCTTCTCTCAAGTTCATTGGTTTGGTTATCTTTATTGTTATTACCTTGAACTCCATCTGTTAGATCACCTACCTCTATCCATTTCATTTAGTTCTTATGGGGTTTTATCTTGTTCCTTTGTTTGGAACATGTTCCTCTGTCACCTTACTTTGCTTAATTTGCTGTTTCTATTTCTTGTATGTTGGTTAGGTTTCTCAACCTTGGAGAAGTGGTCTTTTGTAGGAGACATCCTGTACATCTCAGCACCATATACCCCTCTGGTCACCAGAGCTATATGCTCTAGGGATGCCCCTATGTGAGCTATGTGGGCTCTTCTGCTGTGGTGGGCTAACTACTGTGGACAGGGTCTGGTAAGTGCGGCGGCTGGCTCCTGGTTTGGTTGGTTGTCAGGCCCTGCCTTGTGTGGAGATTGCCAGCCACTGGTTGGTGGGGCCAGGTCACAAGGCATCTGGCTGTGGAACCCCTGGGGGCCCCAGCCCTAGTGCTGGTGAACTCTGAGGCAGAACTAGGTTCTGGGGTGGATGGCTTTGGGGCTAGGTTCTTGGATTTAGTGTTAGCCTGCTGGTGGGTTAGGCCAGTTCCTTACATGGCTGGCTGCAGGTTCTACGGTATACCAAAGTTGGTACTGGCTCACTGGAGAGTGGGGATATATAACGAGGCAGAGGAGTACAAGGTGCTCACCCACCAGTGGGTAAAGTTAGGTCCTGGGGCTAGTGCCACCCTGCTGGCAGGCAGAGCTGGGTCCTAGGTCCAGGAGTCACAGAGTTGGTGTTGGACTGCTGGTGGATGAGGTTTGTCCCAAGTCTAGAGCTGGCTGGCTGGTGGGTGTGGCCAGGGCCCAGGGGGTTCTGGGGATCATTCCTGCCCACTGGTGGGCAGAGGTGGTTCCCAGGGTCTCTGGCTGCAGGGCCCTGGAGGTCCTGGGTCTAGTGCCTGTGTACTGGTGTGTGGGTCTCGGTCCTGGACGCTCTGGTGGACACGGCCATGTCCAGGGGAAGGTATGGGCTCAGGGAGTCTTAAGGCAGCGTGTCTACTGGTATGTGGGGCTGTGTCCCTACCCAGCTGGTTGCTTGGCCTGAGGGATTCCAGTACTGGTGCCTAGAGGCTAGAAGGTGGGGGTGGCAGGGCTGGGTTCTGACTTTAATAAGCAGGAGGGAGGATTCCAAAATATTCCTTGACAGCTTCAGTTTCCACATGGGAGAAGGAGCTCCCCAAAATGGCTGCTGCCAGTATTTATATCCTCAGGGTGAGCTCCAGTTACCTCCTGCCTCTCCAGGAGCTTCTCCAAGATCAGCAGGTAGGTATGACCCAGAGTTCTTTCAAACTACTGTTTCTGCCCTGGGTCCCACAGTGTGTGAGATTGTATGTGCACTCTTTAAGAGTGGAGTCTCTATTTCCCACAGTCCTCTGGATCACCTGAAAGTAAGCCCCTCTGGCCTTCAAAGCCATACATTTTTGGGGCTCCAATTCTTGCTCTGGTACCTCTGGCTGGGGAGCCCAATACAGGACTCAGACCCCTTGCTCCTTGGGGAGAACCTCTGCAGTTGTAATTATTTTCCCATTTGTGGATCACTCTCCCAGAGGTATGGGTCTTGAATATACCATAACTCTTCCCACACCCCCAGCTGTCTTGTTGTGATTCGTTCTCTTTATCTTTAGTTGTGGAAGATCTTTTCTGGTAGATTCCGATCTTTCTTATCAATAGTTGTTCTGTAAATAGTTGTAATTTTGGTATGCCTGTGAGAGGAGGTGAGTTCAGGGTCTTCCTACTCTGCCATCATTGTATGCTTTGTCTGAGCCCAGATTTTTAACATATAAAGCCTCCATGATTATAGCCAGCATGTGAAACACCTGGGTGGTCAGAAAACCCTGACAAACTTTCTCTATTTCAAATTTTAAGAGGTGAAATTTTGACTGTCTTTATCCAACAAATGATTGCTTGTGCCATTCTATTCTTTTTTCCCAACACGTAGCTCTTTCCTCAAACATAAATGAGAAAATAAGCTCCTTGATATCTTGGTGGTAAGAAGATTTTTATCTATCCCCCACCCCAAATATTCAGTGGCAGAATAAGTGAAATTTAAACAAATAAAAATACTGCAATGGCAGCCCGCCAGGACTGGCCCCAAGTTTTCTACCTATCTGTGAATTCTTCCTAAAAAAGACAGTAAAACCCACAACACACCCAAGGATCTTAACACCCAAGCAGAGATTGAACCTGTGCCCCCTGCAGTTGAAGCATGGAGTTTTAACCACTGGACCACCAGGGAAGTCCCTAACTATCAGCTCTATTGAGCCATGTGGCTGACAGGGTCTTTGCCAGGAGTCAGGGCTGAGACTCTCAGGTGGGAGAGCTGATTTCTGGACATTGGACCACCAGAGAACTCCTGGCCCTACATAATATCAATCGGCGAGAGCCCTCCCAGAGATCTCCTACTCAACGCTAAGACCCAGCTCCACTCAACGACCAGCAAGCTCCAGTGCTGGACACCCCATGCCAAACAACTAGCAAGACTGGAACACAACCCCACCCATTAGCACAGAGGCTGTCTAAAATCATAGTAAGTTCACAGACACCCCAAAACACAACACCAGACGTGGACCTGCCCACCAGAAAGACAAGATCCAGCCTCATTCACCAGAACACAGGCACCACTCCCCTCTATCAGGAAGCCTACACAATCCTCTGAGCCAACATTACCCACTGGGGGCAGACACTAAAAACAATGGGAATTATGAACCTGCAGCCTGCAAAAAGGAGACCAGAAAAACAGTAAGTTCAGCAAAATGAAAAGACAGAGAAATATACAGCAAATGAAGAAGCAAAGTAAAAACCAACCAGACTAAATAAATGAAGAGGAACTAGGCAGTCTATCTGAAAAAGAATTCAGAGAAATGATGGTAAAGATGATCCAAAATCTTCGAAATGGAATGGAGAAAATACAAGAAATGTTTAACAAGGACCTAGAAGAACTAGAACAAACAAATGATGATGAACAACACAATAAATGAAATTTAAAATTCTCTAAAAGGGATCAATAGCAGAATAACTGAGGCAGAAGAACAGATAAGTGACCTAGAAGATAAAACAGTGGAAATAATGACCACAGATCACAATAAAGAAAAGAGAATGAAAAGAATTGAGGACAGTCTCAGAGACCTCTGGAACAATATTAAACGCACCAACATTTGAAATATAGGGGTCCCAGAAGAAGAAGAGAAAAAGAAAGGGACTGAGAAAATATTTGAAGAAATTATAGTTGAAAACTTCCCTAATATGGGAAAGGATAGGTCAATCAATTGCAGGAAGCACAGAGAGTCCCATACAGGATAAAACCAAGGAGAAACACGCCAAGACACATATTAATCAAACTATCAAAAATTAAATACTAAGAAAAAATATTAAAAGCAGCAAGGGAAAAGCAACAAATAACATACAGGGGAATCCCCATAAGGTTAACAGATGATCTAGCAGCTGAAACCCTGCAAGCCAGAGGGAGTGGCAGGACATGTTTAAAGTGATGAAAGGGGAAAACCTACAATGAAGATTACTCTACCCAGCAAGGATCTTATTCAGATTTGACAGAGAAATTAAAACCTTTACAGACAACCAAAGGCTAAGAGAATTCAGCACCAGCAAACCAGATTTACAACAAATGCTAAAAGAAATTCTCTAGGCAGGAAACACAAGAGAAGGAAAAGACCTACAATAACAAACCCAAAACAATTTTTAAAATGGTAATAGGGACATACATATCGATAATTACCTTAAATGTAAATGGATTAAATGCTCCAACCAAAAGACATAGACTGGCTGAATGGATAAAAAAACAAAACCTATATATATGCTGTCTACAAGAGACCCACTTCAGACCTAGGAACACATACAGACTGAAAGTGAGGGGATGGACAAAGATATTCCATGCAAATGGAAATCAAAAGAAAACTAGAATAGCAATTCTCATATCAGAAAAAATATATTTTAAAATAAAGGCTTACAAGAGACAAAGAAGTACACTACATTATGATCAAGGGATCAATCCAAGAAGAAGATATAACAATTGTAAATATTTATGCACCCAACATAGGAGCACCTCAATACATAAGGCAAATGCTAACAGCCATAAACGGGGAAATCGACAGTAACACAATCATAGTAGGGGACTTTAACACTCCACTTTCACCAATGGACAGATCATCCAAAATGAAAATAAATAAGGAAACACAAGCTTTAAATTAAACTTAAACAAGATGGACTCAATTGATATTTATAGTACATTCCATCCAAAAACTACAGAAGACACTTTCCTCTTAAGAACTCAAGGAACATTCTCCAGGATAGACGATATTGTGGGTCACAAATCAAGCCTTGGTAAATTTAAGAAAATTGAAATCGTATCAAGTATCTTTTCCAACCACAACACTATGAGACTAGATATTAATTACAGGAAAAATACTGTAAAAAATACAAACACATGGAGGCTAAACAATACACTACTAAATAACCAAGAGATCAATGAATAAATCAAAGAGGAAATCAAAAAATACCTAGAAAGAAATGACAACGAAAACACGACGACCCAAAACCTATGGGATGCAGCGAAAGTAGTTCTAAGAGGGAAGTTTATAGCAATACATCCTATTTCAAGAAACAAGAACGATCTCAAATAAACAACCTAACCTTACACCTAAAGCAATTAGAGAAAGAACAACAAAAAAAAACCCCCACAAAGTTAGCAGAAGGAAAGAAATCGTAAAGATCAGATCAGAAATAAATGAAAAAGAAATGAAGGAAATGATAGTAAAGAACAATAAAACTAAAATCTGGTTCCTTGAGAATATAAACAAAATTGATAAACCATTAGCCAGCCTCATCAAGATAAAAAGGGAGAAGACTCAACTCAGCAGAATTAGAAATGAAAAAGGAGAAGTAACACTGGACACTGAAGAAATACAAAGGGATCATGAGAGATTACTACAAGCAACTATATGCCAATCAAATGGACAACCTGGAAGGAATGGACGAATTCGTAGAAGAGCACAACCTTCCCAACACTGAACAAGGAAGAAATAGAAAATATGAAACAACCAATCACAAGCACTGAAATTGAGATTAAAACTCTTCCAAGAAACAAAAGCCCAGGTCCAGATGGCTTCACAGGTCAATTGTATCAAACATTTAGAGAAGAGCTAATGCATATCCTTCTCAAACTCTTCCAAAATAAAGCAGACGAAGGAACACGCCCAAACTCCTTCTATGAGGCCATCAACACCCTGGTACCAAAACCAGACAAAGATGTCACAAAGAAAGAAAACTACAGACCAATATCACTGCTGAATATAGATGCAAAAATCCTCAACAAAATACCTGCAAAAAGAATCCAACAGCACATTAAAAGGATCATACACCATGATCAAGTGGGGTTTATCCCAGGAATGCAAGGATTCTTCAATATATGCAAATCAATCAATGTGATAAACCATATTAATAAACTGAAGGAGAAAAACCATATGATAATCTCAATAGAGGCAGAAAAAGCTTTTGACAATATTCAACACCCATTTAAGATAAAAACCTTCCAGAAAGTAAGCATAGAGGAAACTTACCTCAACATAATAAAGGCCATATATGACAAACCCACAGACAACATTGTTCTCAGTGGTGAAAAACTGAAACCATTTCCACTAAGATCAGGAAAAAGACAAGGCTGCCCGCTCTCACTGCTATTATTCAATAAAGTTTTGGAAGTTTTACCCACAGCAATCAGAGAAAAAAAAGAAATAAATGGAATCCAAACCGGAGAAGAAGTAAAACGGTCAGTTTGCGTATGACATGATACTATACATGGAGAACACTAAAGATGCTACCAAGAAACTACTACAGCTAAGCAATTAATTTGGGAAAGTGGCAGGATACAAAATTAATGCACAGAAATCTCTTGCATTCCTGTACACTAATGATGAAAACTGAAAGAGAAATTAAGGAAACAGTCCCATTTACCACTGCAACAAAAAGAATAAAATACCTAGGAATAAACTTACCTAAGGAGACAAAAGACCTGTATGCATAAAACTATAAGACACTGATGGAAGAAATTAAAGATGATACAAACAGATGGAGAGATATACCATGTTCTTAGATTGGAAGAATCATCGTTGTGAAAATGACCATACTACCCAAAGCAATCTGAAGATTCATTGCAATCCCTATCAACTACCAACGGCATTTTTCACAGAATTAGAAAAATATTTTTCACAATTTGTATGGAAACACAAAGGACCCCAAATAGCCAAAGCAATCTTGAGAAAGAAAAACAGAGCTGGAGGAATCATGCTCCTGGACTTCAGACTATACTACAAAGCTACAGAAATCAAGACAGTAAGGTACTGGCACAAAAACAGAAACATAGACCAATGGAACAGGATAGAAAGCCTAGAGATAAACCCACGCACATATGGTCACCTTATCTTTGATAAAGGAGATCAGAATATACAATGGAGAAAAGACAGTCTCTTCAATAAGTGGTGCTGGGAAAACTGGACAGCTACATGTAAAAGAATGAAATTAGAACAGTCCCTAAAACCATACACAAAAATAAACTCCAAATGGATTACAGACCTAAATGTAAGGTCAGACACTATAAAACTCCTAGAGGAAAACATAGGCAGAACACTCTATGACATAAATCACAGCAAGATCCTTTTTGACCCTCCTCCTAGAGAAATGCAAATATAAACAAATGGGACCTAGTGAGACATAAAAGTTTTGCAAAGCAAAAGAAACCATAAACAAGATGAAAAGACAACACTCAAAATGGAAGAAAATATTTGCAAAAAAAGTAACTGACAAAGGAGTAATCTCCAAAATATTAAAGCAGCTCATAAGCTCAATATAAAAATAACAAACAATCTAATCCAAAAATGGGCAGAAGACCTAAATAGTCATTTGTCCAATGAAGATATACAGATTGCCACCAAACACATGAAAGGTTGCTCAAAATCACTATTCATTAGAGAAATGCAAATAAAAACTACAATTAGGTATTACCTGACACCAGTCAGAATGGCCATCATCAAAAATTCTACAAACAATAAATGCAGGAGAGGGTGTGGAGAAAAGGGAACCCTCTTGCACTGTTGGTGGCAATGTTAATTGATACAGCCACTACTATACTTCAATAAAGATGTAAAAAAAAAAAAATACTGCAGTGGTATGCAAATCAACTGATGCTATCTCTATGCATGATAAGTCCATAAATATTCCTTGGTTCTAGTCAAACCTACTATTTTGTAATGACCTATAAATAAATAGTTGGACCAAAACATGTGCAGGTAACATTTCCCTTGATTGTTACCGTGAATTTCCTTTCTATGCTTTAGGCTATTTTTATAGCATAGTTTTTAAAAGCTTACAGATATTTAGTTTCCCTTTCCATATTAGTACACAAGCTTTTTTTTTTTTTTAATCTTAGTAATGTTTAAGCATATATCACAGAATCATTTTTCCAATTTCTTTCTAATCTCAGAGATTTGACAGAACTATTTATGAATGCTGGTGTTTTTTGCCAAGACCACTGGAGATATTCAAATTATTTCCAGTAGAAAGAATATAGCTAATACTTATGAAACATTTTCCTCATTATGACACTGTGAATGAGCTTTTGTTTGAAATAGTTTTGGCTTTATGAGATAACTTTTTCAAACACTTAAAAATGATTAAGAGCACTTTTGGGGCTAAATCACTCCTTTCATGTAACTCCTCTTCAAAAAGTTATATACACTTTAATTTTCTCCTTCATTAGAAGTCCACCTATCTTCACTCCAAAAGAATGCCTTAAGACATAAGCCAATTATTTCAGGAAAATTATTTACTTTTGTTTTATTTTTGACAGTCACAGCCAATATTATCATTACTCATAGTGTCTGCTAACCATGATTACATAGCTAAAAGTGCCCACCATTCATATTTAAAATGTATGTAAGCAGAGAAATGACAATGTGATGTTATATTAAGTTTTAAAATAAACTGGCAGTCACATTTTTTTTGCAAAATATGTCTTATTATACAATAGGTTATTCTGTTGTCACATTTTAAGTAATAATTATTTTTCTCAATTGCCTTGGTACACTTTACTACAAAGCTTCTTATAGTGATCTAATCCAATTAATTATAATTGTCATTAAAGTATTGCTAATTGCTCAATGAAAAAAAACTGCGCTATAAATAAAAATTTTATGCTCTGATAAGAGATTTTTTTCCCAAGAGTATGACCTGAGAGAGAAAGCATATCCAGACTTTAGCTTAGCATGATCGTTAAAACACAAGTGTGTTTAATAATGCCATCTTGGAGTTAGAAGGAGAAAATGATTAAATAAGTTCCTTTGAATTCATCTGGATTCGTGTTAATTTGTATTTTTTGTTTGCAGTTCTGAGTTAACTAGTTGGAAACATAAGTCGCATTCCAATCTTTATCCTCAGCCTCCTCCACTGAATTCTGATGCCTCTAGGACTTATAAACTGTTTAATTATCTGTGTTGTGAGATAAATGTCTTCAGGGAGCCTATGAATCTTAAAAGATCAGTAAATTAGAATATTTGTTAAATATGACTCGGTGGTAATTAAGAGTCATGGCCAACATAGAAAAGAGCAGAAATAGACCTCAAAAGGATTTTTAAAATATTAAACATACAAGCATAAAGATAAAATGGCATTAATTAACACATGGAGAAAACTACAATGACATGGGGTTGGTGTAAAGTACAAAGTACCAATGACAGAATGAAATAATAACCGACAAGGTTTGTTCTGTTCCTTTTCTGATGTACCAAAGAGACTAAGAAAGCAAGGAATAAATGCTGGGAAAAAAAAAAAAAGATAATTAGTGACCAATAGAAGACCTCATTAACCTGTGTAAGGGGATGATCAGTGTGGAACAGTCACATAACCAGATATTCACGTACTACGTGTCTATTCTTAACTTAAATACTTGACCACTAAAGGTCTATAACCCCCATCAAAAATGTTACTTTATAATAAAGGAAACAAATGCAAAAATTCATTTAATTTTGCTCTCCAAACTAGTTTTATTGAAATTAATTCGCATTGACTTTAATCAGCCGATCATTAGCTGTCATAATTACTGATTCCTGCTTTCTACCTCCTGTCCTATCTCATATGGAGGCTTCTTTCCCATTGATTTCAGAATCTCTCGATGATTCCTTAGCCTCTTCTCTAGTATCCCCGAGGACCAACCAATTAAGAAATAATAGATACTGCTCTATGCTGTTTGTTAAACTGTTTCAGGAAGGTAAGCATTACCTACCCCAAGGAAATCCATATTCTAAGAAAGTGAGCAATATGGCTTACATTGCCTTGGCATTCCACAAGTACTATAAATCATTGCATTCAGAGTATCTGCTCTTCTAATATCGGTGAATTAACCGATTCATTTAAAAATAGAAATGCCATTATTAGTTAGTTAATAACCTAATTGCTAAAGTACCTCAGCTCGTTGTTTTAATTTAGTCTAACAAATATATACATATATAATCACTGCATGATTTCAACAACCACTTTTATTAAATAAAAACACTAACAACAGAAGTTTTCACTTCATCTCTTCCACCTGGCCACTCTATTACAAACATGAAGACTAAATGTTTATTCCAGATGTACAAGTACCAGTAAGTACAAAAAGTATCTGATGGTTTGCTTATTCCTTTAATTTGTATAGGAGGTCTTCTGAGGCCTAAGTTCATGTGTTATAACATAGGAACTCATCTAATAGGCAATACATTGAACCTTTGGTTGTATAAAACAATGAGCAAATTTTTAAACTATTTTTCAGTGGTGTTTGATCCTAGATTTTGAACATTTGAAACAGTTGATTCATTATCACTTACTCAATAGGTAATCATAGCTAAATCTAACCTTAAGAGGACTGAATTTACCCCAAAGTTCATATACATTTATGAGAGCAAAATAAATACATTCAGTTATTTGGATCATTGTTAGGCCAAACAACGATTCTGGAGAAGAGAAATGATACTGATAGAATGCTTAATTATAAAAGAAAAGCATATCAACTCCAACTAAAGGCCAGTTTTAGAAAGCCTGCCTTCTACTTGATTTCGAAAACCACAATTAGAAACAAGTCAGGAAGAATGAAAAGTAAAGGCGGAGAAAAAGTTATGACTTGGGTTATACTAACCTTTTTTTTTTTAATTTTGGCATTTGTATGGCTAAACTTACATAGAAAATATTGGAATAAATATTCATTCTAAAAAATATTATTCTTAGAAACACTTATTCATTTACTAAAAAGGATAACTGGGAAGAAAACAGAGGAGATGGTCACATGGGAATTCTCTATCAATAGATCTACTGATTCTAATAATATCCCAGCCTTAACTTTTGACTTGAAAAGCTTTGCAAGTGCTGAAGCTGAAAAAAATGACCATTAGGTATACCAAGAGAGCATTCTAAACAATACTGAAATGATTAAAGTAATTAATTATTCATTACTTACAAAAGTTGTGTTTTCCAATAATAATGTGGTAGTATTTGTTTCTATATTCAGTTTAATGACATGTCCATTCTCGCTTTTATACACCACATCTGTATCTGCAACAAAAAGATATTAACAATTGACAAACACATTGACTAGGCTAATATGAGTGTAGAGGAGACAATGGGCATTATAAACAGACACATTAGAACAATCACTGTTAGCCTTTAATAACCTGAGCAGATTTCTGTACTTAGCTCTCATTAATCCTCGTCAGGAAGCCCACCCAGCACATGGTCTACTGTACAATGAAAACAGTGTTAGTGACAGCGTCACTCAGATTCTTGGTTGAACAAATGAAAAGTAATTAAAACATGGGCAACTGATGCCCATTCTAAGATGAGAAATAAGGGACAGAGAAATGCCTCCCATTTCCGAAGCTGTTACTAATTAGTGATCTAGGTAAACTTTCAAGGAGGCTGCCAGTTAAACATAACTGGACACAATTCTGAGACTATCATATGAAGCACGTTCATGCAGACTTTTTCACAAACCCAGTCCTACCACCGCTCAATTGCCACTCAACCTCTTTCTCCCTTGGGTTTGGAACTGTGCCTCTGGTATTTTGTCTGGATTGTGTGACCACTGGTCAAAATCTCTGAGACTGTATGTGTCCATTGTATCCACTTTTTTCAACTTTAAAGAGAATGATGTTTTCAGTGTAAATAATTGCATTTCGTCTGGACAGCTGTTAATTTTAAATATGTTTGAGTTCAATTCAGCCACATTTATCAGGAAATTAACTCATATGAAGAATACCATAGACTGCAAATACCAACCTGAGACAAGCTGCCAGAAAGGATATTCAGGAGTTAAAAAAAGAAAGATATCTGTATCTACATAAAAGCTATATAAATAATAGATATATTATACATACATTTATATGATTAGATAAAAGGGAAGGTACCCAAATAAAAGCAGTCTTGAGTGCTTTTTTTTTTTTTTTGATAATGTCCTTTTCAGTTTTACCCAATTTTAAACTTCTCCATGGTATTGTACCCCCCTAACCGCCTGCCCATTCTTGGAAGACATATTGACAGGGGTTGGACCTACTATTCACAGTAAATGAAGTTATATAATTTACAATTCTCAGAACTTGGCTTCATCTGCATAATGTTGGTAAACAAATACTGCATGGTGGGTTGTGAAAACTATGTGGAAATGTCTGACAGTTCTGGCAGAGCAAGGTTTTCTGACTCGTTCTCTAGTTATTTCAATATTATAAATAGTAACACCCAGAAGTTATGATGAGAAGCAATCAATACTAGCAAAAATGAAGTTTGTCTTTCTTCCGTGTTCAATTCAGAAGACTTAGAGTCCAATATGACTCTCCTACTAGAGTCAGGGATGGCACAGAAGGCCAATGGCTCTTCTTGACCTTAGTCACATGGGGAGAGTGACATGTTGGAAAGACATGGGCCACAAGGAAAGACAAATAGTGTTTTAAGAAAGGAGAAAAAGAGACAAAGATTTCAAATTACTATCTGAGTTGTACTTAAGTGTACTGAAAGATGGTCCTATGTGAACTTAAAAATAAGGCCTTGTATCACCTACTGAATTTCTTTCATCACCTATAGATAAATTGGGTTCTTTTTATCATTAACTTTACCTGCTGACCTTTCTAGTGATGTAAGACAAGTAACGGTTACGCACATAATAAATATTTATTTTGCTTTCTATTCTTTACCTCTCTTCCCTTTCCTTTCTATCCCAAATATATGATCACAGGCTCAAGAGCAATACTGGTCACCTGTGTTACTCAATTCAGCCTTGCCAGCTGACTCTGGTCTCCTGTCTTCCCGCTCAAAATCAACGCTTGCTTTAATCTATAGTCCAACCTCAACTGACGCCTCTGTTATGTTCCTTCATTTTCTCAGTTCTGGACCACCTCTTGGTATGGATAGACACTGCCATCGCAGATTAGCATAAATAACGTGTCTTAACAAACATCCTTAAAATATTTTTACAATAAATTAAGAGAAAGAGGGTTTTTCCCCTTCTACTGTACCATGGTAATAAATAGAGCAAAAAGCCAATCAGTGACTGGTTCTTTTCCCAGGGGACCAGCACACTGCAGAATTCTAAATAGGGATGAGAATCTAAGGGCTTAGGGAGAAACAGGAGCCCAGAGAGCATGAATAGTGATTCTTCTTCAACAGAAGAGATAAAGTAACATGGCCTTACTGTCTCTCATAGTAAGGAAACCCACAGCTGATGATGGATTATATTGGGATAGATGAAGGAAAATTAATTTTTATTTCCCTTAGAATCAAAATAGAAGGAAGTGGAGTTTGTTTGAGAAGATAAAGACTACACTTAATTTTTTTAACATCTTTATTGGAGTATAATTGCTTTACAATTGTGTGTTAGTTTCTGTTTTATAGCAACGTGAATCAGTTATACATATGTCCCCATATCTCCTCCCTCTGGCGTCTCCCTCCCACCCTCCCTATCCCACCCCTCTAGGTGGTCACAAAGAACCAAGCTGATCTCCCTGTGTTATGCAGCTGCTTCCCACTAGCAATTTTACATTTGGTAGTGTATATATGTCCATGCCACTCTCTCACTTCATCCCAGCTTACCCTTCCCCCTCCCTGTGTCCTCAAGTCCATTCTCTACGTCTGTGTCTTTATTCCTGTCCTGCCCCTAGGTTCTTCACAATCTTTTCTCTTCTTTTTTAGATTCCATATATACGTGTTAGCATACAGTATTTGTTTTTCTCTTTCTGACTTACCTCACTCTGTATGACAGACTCTAGGTCCATCTATCTCAATACAAATAATGCAATTTCACTGCTTTTTATGGCTGAGTACTATTCCATTGTATATGTGTGCCACATCATTTTTTTAATGATGCACTTTTTTTTAATGTTTTTTTAAAATTGAGGTATAGATAATGTACAATATTATATAAGCTTCAGGTATACAACATAGTGATCACAATTTTAAAGGTTATATCCCCTTCATAATTACTATAAAATATTGGCTACATTCCCTGTATTGTACAATATATTCTTGTAGTTTATTTTATAGATAGTAGTTTGTACCTCTTAATCCCCTACCCTTATCTTGCCCCTCCTTCCTTCCCTCTCCTCACTGGTAACCCCTGGTTTGTACTCTATATTTGTGAGTCTGTTTCTTTTTTGTTGTATTCACTAGTTTGTTGTATTTTTTAGATTCCACATATAAGTGGTATCATACAGTATTTTTCTTTCTCTGTCTGACTTATTTCACTTAGCATAATGCTCTCCATGTCCATCCACGTTGCTGCAAATGGCAAATTTTCTTTCTTTTTTCATGGCTAAGTAGTATTCCTTTGTATATCCACATACTGTATATCCATGTATATACCACATCTTCTTTATCGCTTCATCTGTTGATGGACACTTAGGTTGCTTCCATATCTTGACAACTGTAAATAATGTTCCTATGAACATTGGGGTACATGTATCTTTTCAAATTGGTGTTTTTGGTTTATTCAGGTATATACCAAGGAGTGGAATTGCTGAATCATATGGCAACTTTATTTTCAGTTTTTTTGAGAAACTTCCATACTGTTTTCCACAGTGGCCGCACCAATTTACATTCCTACTAAGAGTGGACAAATGTTCCCTTTTCTCCACACCCTCTCCAGCATTTGTTATTTGTTGACTTTTTGATATAGCCATTCTGACAGGTGTGAGGTGATATATCACTGTGGTTTTAATTTGCATTTCTCTGATGATTAATGATGTTGAGCATCTTTTCATGTGTCCGTTGGCCATCTGTATGTCTTCTTTGGAAAAATGTCTATTTAGGTCTTCTGCCTATTTTTTAATTGGGTCGTTTGTTTTTTTAATATTGAGTCGTATGAGTTCTTTAACCCCTTATCAGTCATATCATTCACAAAAGTTTTCTCCCATTCAGTAGGTCCGCATTTTGTTTTGTCGATGATTTCCTATGCTGTGCTAAAGCTTCTAGGTTTAATTAGCTCCCATTTGTTTATTTTTGCTTTTGTTTTCCTTGCTTTAGGAGACAGATCCAAAAAATATTGCTGTGATTTATGTCAAAGAGTGTTCTGCCTAGGTACTTTCCTAGGAGTTTTATGGTGTCATGTTTTATGTTTAGGTCTTTAATCCACTTTGAGTTTATATTTGTATATAATTTTGTATATAGTGTGGGAAAATGTTCTAAATTCACTATTTTACATACAGCTGGCCGGTTTTCCCAGCACCACTTATTGAAGACATTGTCTTTTCTCCATTGTATATTCTTGCCTCCTTTGTCATAGATTAATTGACCATAAATATGTGGATTTATTTCTGGGCTCTCTATTCTGTTCCACTGATGTCTGCCTTTTGATGATGCACTTCTTTTTAAATTTAATAATCTTAAAGAATGTTTCATGTCAGTACACATGTGACTACCTCATTCTTTTAACAGTTGCACAGCGTTCTATTCATGACAATGACATCATTCCTTTATCACTCACCTGTTGTTGAATATTTTTCAACATAGAAAATAGTTCCAGTAAAATACTTTTTTTTTTTTTTAACATCTTCACTGGAGTATAATTGCTTTACAATGCTGTGTTAGTTTCTACTTTATAACAAAGTGAATCAGCTATACATATACATATATCCCCATATCTCTTCCTCTTGTGTCTCCCTCCCTCCCACCCTCCCTATCCCACCTCTCTAGGTGGTCACAAAGCACCGAGCTGATCTCCCTGTGCTATGCAGCTGCTTCCCAATAGCTACCGGTTTTACATTTGATAGTGTATATATGTACATGTCACTGTCTCACTTTGTCCCAACTTACCCATCCCCCTCCCCGTGTCCTCAAGTTCATTCTCTAGTACGTCAGCATCTTTATTCCCGTCCTGGCCCTAGGTTCTTCATGAACATTTTTTTTTTAATTCCATATATATGTGTTAGCATACAGTATTTGTTTTTCTCTTTCTGATTTACTTCACTCTGTATGACAGACTCTAGGTCCATCCACCTCACTGAAAATAACTCAGTTTCGTTTCTTTTTATGGCTGAGCAATATTCCATTGTATATATGTACCACATCTTTTTTATCCATTCATCTGTCGATGGACACTTACGTTGCTTCCATTTCCTGGCTATTGTAAATAGAGCTGTAATGAACACTGTGGTACATGACTCTTTTTGAATTATGGTTTTCTCAGGGTATATGCCCAGTAGTGAGATTGCTGGGTCATATGGTAGTTCTATTTTTAGTTTTTTAAGGAATCTCCATATTGTTCTCCATAGTGGCTGTATCAGTTTACATTCCCACCAACAGTGCAAGAGGGTTCCCTTTTCTCCACACCCTCTCCAGCATTTATTGTTTGTAGATTTTTTTTGATGATGGCCATTCTGACCGGTGTGAGGGGATACCTCACTGTAGTTTTAATTTGCATTTCTCTAACGATTAGCGATGTTGAGCATCCTATCATGGGTTTGTTGGCAATCTGTATATCTTCTTTGGAGAAATGTCTATTTAGGTCTCCTGTCCATTTTTGGATGGGGTTGTTTGTTTTTTTTTATATTGAGCTGCATGGGCTGCTTGTAAATTTTGGAGATTAATCCTTTGTCAGTTGCTTCATTTGCAAATATTTTTTTCCCATGTTAAGGGTTGTCTTTTGCTCTTGTTTATGGTTTCCTTTGCTGTGCAAAAGGTTTTCTATTTCATTAGGTCCCATTTATTTATTTTTGTTTTTATTTCCATTTCTCTAGGATGTGGGACAAAAAGGATCTTGCTGTGATATTTGTTATAGAGTGTTCTGCCTATGTTTTCCTCTAAGAGTTTGACAGTGTCTGGCCTTACATTTAGGTCTTTAATCCATTTTGAGTTTATTTTTGTGTATGGTTTTAGGGACTGTTCTAATTTCATTCTTTTACAGGTAGCTGTCCAGTTTTCCCAGCACCACTTATTGAAGAGGCTGTCCTTTCTCCATTGTATATTCTTGCCTCCTTTACCAAAAATAAGGTGACCATATGTGCGTGGGTTTATCTCTGGGCTTTCTATCCTGTTCCATTGAGCTATATTTCTGTTTTTGTGCCAGTACCATACTCTCTTGATTACTGTTGTCTTGTAGTGTAGTCTGAAGTCCAGGAGCCTGATACCGCCAGCTCCATTTTTCTTTCCCAAGATTGCTTTGGCTCTTCAGGGTCTTTTGTGTTTCCATACAAATTGTGAAATTTTTTGTTCTAGTTCTGTGAAAAATGCCATTTGTATTTTGATAGGGATTGTATTGAATCTGTAGATTGCTTTGGGTAGTATAGTCATTTTCACAATGTTGATTCTTCCAATCCAAGAACATGGTATATCTCTCCATCTCTTTGTATCATCTTTAATTTCTTTCATCAATGTCTTATAATTTTCTGTATACAGGTCTTTTGTCTTCTTAGGTAGGTTTATTCCTAGGTATTTTATTCTTTTTGTTGCAATGGTAAATGGAGTGTTTCCTTAATTTCTCTTTCAGATTTTTCATCAGTAGTGTACAGGAATGCAAGAGATTTCTGTGCATTAATTTTGTATTCTGTTACTTTCCCAAATTCATTCATTAGCTCTAGCAGTATTCTGGTAGCAACTTTAGGATTCTCTATGTATGGTATCATGTCATCTGCAAACTGACCGTTTTACTTCTTCTCCAATTTGGATTCCTTTTATTTCTTTTTCTTCTCTGATTGCTGTGGTTAAAACTTCCAAAACTATGTTGAATAATAGTAGTGAGAGTGGACAACCTTGTCTTGTTCCTGATCTTAAAGGAAATGGTTTCAGTTTTTCACCATTGAGAACAATGTTGGCTGTGGGTTTGTCATATACGGCCTTTATTATGTTGAGGTAAATTCCCTCTGTGCCTACTCTCTGGAGGGTTTTTATTATAAATGGATGTTGAATTTTGTCAAAAGCTTTTTCTGCATCTATTGAGATGATCATATGATTTTTCTCCTTCAGTTTGTTAATATGGTGTATCACATTGATTGATTTGCATATATTGAAGAATCCTTGCATTCCTGGGATAAACCCCACTTGATCATGATGCATGATACTATTAATGAGCTGCTGGATTCTGTTTGCATATATTTTGTCGAGGTTTTTTGCATCTATGTTCATCAGTGATATTGATCTGTAGTTTTCTTTCTTTGTGACATCTTAGTTGGTTTTGGTACCAGGGTGTTGATGGCCTCATAGAAGGAGTTTGGGCGTGTTCCTTCGTCTGCTTTATTTTGGAAGAGTTTGAGAAGGATATGCATTAGCTCTTCTCTAAATGTTTGATACAATTGACCTGTGAAGCCATCTGGACCTGGGCTTTTGTTTCTCGGAAGATTTTTAATCACACTTTCAATTTCAGTGCTTGTGATTGGTTGTTTCATATTTTCTATTTCTTCCTTGTTCAGTGTTGGGAAGGTTGTGCTCTTCTACGAATTCGTCCATTCCTTCCAGGTTGTCCATTCGATCGGCATATAGTTGCTTGTAGTAATCTCTCATGATCCCTTTGTATTTCTTCAGTGTCCAGTGTTACTTCTCCTTTTTCATTTCTAATTCTGCTGAGTTGAGTCTTCTCCCTTTTTATCTTGATGAGGCTGGCTAATGGTTTATCAATTTTGTTTATATTCTCAAGGAACCAGATTTTAGTTTTATTGTTCTTTACTATCATTTCCTTCATTTCTTTTTCATTTATTTCTGATCTGATCTTTACGATTTCTTTCCTTCTGCTAACTTTGTGGGGTTTTTTTTGTTGTTCTTTCTCTAATTGCTTTAGGTGTAAAGTTAGGTTGTTTATTTGAGATTGTTCTTGTTTCTTGAAATAGGATGTATTGCTATAAACTTCCCTCTTAGAACTGCTTTTGCTGCATCCTATAGGTTTTGGGTCATCATGTTTTCATTGTCATTTGTTTCTAGATATTTTTTGATTTCCTCTTTGATTTCTTCATTGATCTCTTGGTTAGTTAGTAGTGTATTGTTTACCCTTCATGTGTTTGTAATTTTTACAAATTTTTCCTGTAATTGATATCTAGTCTCATAGTGTTGTAGTTTGAAAAGATACTTGAAACAATTTCAATTTTCTTAAATTTACCAAGTCTTGATTTGTGACCCAAGATATGATTTATCCTGGAGAATGTTCCATGAGCACTTGAGAAGAAAGTGTAATCTGTTGTTTTTGGATGGAATGTCCTATAAATATCAATTCAGTCCACCTTGTTTAATGTATCATTTAAAGCTTGTGTTTCCTTATTTATTTTCATTTTGGATGATCTGTCCATTGGTGAAAGCGGGGTGTTAAAGTCCCCTACAACGATTGTGCTACTGTCAATTTCCCCTTTTATGGCTGTTAGCATTTGCCTTATGTATTGAGGTGCTCCTATGTTGGGAGCATAAATATTAACAATTGTTATATCTTCTTCTTGGATTGATCCCTTGATCATTATGTAGTGTCCTTCTTTGTCTCTTGTAATAGTCTTTATTTTAGAGTCTATTTTGTCTGATATGAGAATTGTTCCTCCAGTTTTCTTTTGATTTCCATTTGCATAGAATATCCTTTTCCACCCCATCACTTTGAGTCTGTATGTGTTCCTAGGTCTGAAGTGGGTCTCTTGTCAACAGCATATATATGGGTCTTGTTTTTGTATCCATTCAACCAGTCTATGTCTTTTGGTTGGAGCATTTAATCCATTTACATTTAAGGTAATTATCGATATGTATGTTCCTATTACCATTTTCTTAATTGTTTTGGGTTTGTTATTGTAGGTCTTTTCCTTCTCTTGTGTGTCCTGCCTAGAGAATTTCTTTTAGCATTTGTTGTAAATCTGGTTTGCTGGTGCTGAATTCTCTTAGCTTTTGGTTGTCTGTAAAGGTTTTAATTTCTCTGTCGAATCTGAATAAGATCCTTGCTCAGTAATCTTGGTTGTAGGTTTTTCCCTTTCATCTCTTTACATTTAATTGTCTTAAAGTAAATTTCATTGGATAATTATTTAGACTTGAAAAACATCTATAGAGATTTGAGATTTATAAATCCCTTTGGATCTGTACTCCTGCAAATTTTACTATTAGACTTTCAATGTTGCATTAGTGGGAGAAACCTTTTTTTGTTTTAATTCAGCTGTAACTCTCCAGGTTAATATTTAATACAGATTTCTGCATGAATTATTTTAAAAGCATCTAATATCTGCCTTTATTAATTCTCTTTAATTTTTTCTGGTCTTTAAAATCTGGTCTTCTGTGTGTCATATTTATCCTACTTTACTGTTTGATTTATAATCACTAGTGGAATCTCCCAGTTTTGAAACTCCTAATATTGTATTAATAAATTAATTTCTGGAAATATATTTTAAATCTGTCACCTCATATTTTGCTTAATATGAGGTATTGAAATATGAGTGAATAAGATCAATGAGTAAAGTGCATTAACACAAGAAGATTAAGGTAGGTGTACTTGAAACATTCTTAAAACACTGTATTATGCATGTCTATACAGTACTTTGATTAAATAATCTTTCTTCCTTTTCAGCTCATTGAACATTAAGAGTCAATTATCCTGAACATATATTCAGTCAGGTTTTTTTTGAAAAAAAAAAAAAGAAAAGATGTGACAAGATAGAATCACCGTCATGCCCCTCCATCTTGAGCTATAAGAATGTAATGATACTTTTAGTGTTTACCCCACACCATCCAAACTCCTGACATTTCTGTCCAATTCCTTTTTCCATAATTTGTCTAGCAAAAGGAAAACCGGTACCATATCCTAGTTTAAGTTCTTTCCAGTAAAGGCAACGTTTTATTTTATACCTAGTCCACTCAAAGCAGGCAGTAATGGACTTCACATTCCAGTCTGCTGCTGAAATTGAGAACTGAGGCCTCTGCATCCACCCCAACTGTCAGGACCTACATCCTTAAGATTTTACTTTTACTTCTTGCCCATGAAGACAAGACTGTAACTCAGTACAAAACTTAATTTTTTTTCATAAACTTGCTGAAAAGTAATTTATCTGAACCATAAGCTCCTAAAACTGAGCAGATTTCTAAATTATCAAACAACTGTTAACTTAAGGGTCACCTCAAGTTGCTTGCCTCTCTGTGTGCACCCCTCCTAGGCCATTACATCATGAAATGCACCCATCTTCGATCATACCCTCACACTGAAATACCTGTCTTAACAATTCACATCTAGATTTCCAGCCCTATACACAACCCCCAACCCACCCCACCAATCTCTCCTTCTGGACCTACAAAGACTATCAAAATGTTGTTCTCCCTGACTGCAATAGGTAATAAACTCAGCTTTGCATAACAGGTTATTCTGGGTGTTGACAGCTGACAAAATTCACCTCCCATGAATATCAATATAAAGTCACCTTATTTTTTAATGTTATTATTGGTAATGTAATGATGCATTAATTTAGACATTTGCTTTTAATGTTTCAAAATTAAATCTATCATCTATCTGTGGAGAGAATTTTCAAAAAGTGGAAAAAATCTTGGCAAATTGGTTGTTTGAAACATTTTAATACAAACATGATTTTTGTCTGAAAAACTTACTTTTAACATATCTAAAATAAAAATTCTATAGCATCCATTTTTTAAAATTCACACTCAAACTGAAAATATTAGAAAAAACAGTAAAACAAAATAATGAAATGATAATCACTGAAAATGTTCAAATAAATTTAGGAAGAATTTGTTAAATATCAAGTTAAGATTTAATCATTATTTAAAGATATCAGTGGTAAATCTAGACTATGAGCTAATCATAGTTGAAACACAGCAGGCCTTTACCCATCTCTCCTAAAACACTGCTCACAACTATATAGAAAATTTTCTCACTTTTTAAGGAACCCCAGGCTCCATATATTTACCTGAGAAAATTGAGGCCATCTGAAATGGCTTAGTTGTGCTTTTTGTCTACCTCAAAATCTCATTCCATGTACACTCTTCCGTTCCCCCAGACTTCTGCAAAGCGGTGATCTTTCTCTTTTGAAAGGCAAAAAAGCTGTTTTGTAGCCAAATCAGTATGCTCCGTGCTTTTAAATATCTTTGATTTCTGATATTTCTTAAATATCTACCTCTTGCCATTTACTTGTACTTTTCATGTTGTATATTTCTTCTCTATATTAAAAAATAATAATAATAATCACCCTCATTCAGTTCTTTTGCTCTCTCCCAGGCTTTTGTCCATTCATAATAAGCCTCAGTAAACCTTTTGTACAAGGGGTTTCAGCCTTATCCTGTGTGTCCACCATACATGCAATTCTCCGTATCTCCCTGAAGCACAGATGCAGTCCTCACTCTCCTGAAATAGCAAACTGCCAACATCAACACTGACCTGTGATAACCAAATCTAATGTGCTTTTTCTGCACGCTTAGTCCCCACCGCACTCAACTTTGCAGTCTGTGACAATTACAATGAACAGAAGGATTTTGAAATCTTTTCTTGCCTTTGAAGCATTACCTTGTCCTGGAATCCTTTCTTCAAAACTTTCTATACGTTCTACTCATCCAATTGCTATCTAAACAAAGACATACTCCAAAGCTCAATTCTGAGCTTTTTTTTTTCCAGCTGCTATTCTCTAACTGGTCATTTCTACTCAGACCTACCTACATTGATTCTTTTTTTTTTCTTTACTTTTTAAAAATTTATTTATTTTTACGGTAGGTCATTGTTGGTTATCTATTTTAAATATAGCAGTGTGTACATGTCAATCCTAAACTCCCTATCTATCCCTCCCCTACCCTTCCCCCGCCCTGGTAACCAGAGGTTCATTCCCTAAATGTCCTCGGACAGACGAATGGATAAAGAAGACGCAGTACATATATACAATGGAATATTACTCAGCTGTTAAACAGAATGAAATTATGCCATTTGCAGCTATATGGATGGACCTGGAGATGATCATACCAAGTGAAGTAAGTCAGACAAAGACAAATATCCTGTGATAATCACTTATATGCAGAATCTTAAAAAAAATGATACAAATGAACTTATTTGCAAAACAGAACAAACTCACAGACTTAGAGAATGAACCTATATTGATTCTTAAATTTTTGAACCCTGACCTCTCCTGTATGCTGGTTTCATATTTCCAGTTCTATACTAGATGACATAAATGACTTGCAGGTACATAAAACTCAGTAGACTAAAATTAAACTCATCATATTTTTGGCTACACCCTCCCTCAAAGTTCTATATATATATGCTTAAGTTCATTACATCTTCCTATCTCATTTCCTATATAGATGGATATATATATATATACATATATATATATATATATATATACACATATATATAGATCTCCTATATAGAGGCTATAAAGCCTCTCACTTGGAAGATTGTTTTAGTTTTTTCAGTGTTCTCTATGCCTCTAGTTTATTCCCATCACATAGTCTAACACATCCTAAACAACACTTTGAATGCTCTCATTTGCTCTGAAATCATAACACTCAGGTTACTCATTCCATGACTTCAACACGTATTTCCCTACTTATTATCTCCTGATACCCTATAAGAAGTTCTGATCATCTGTTGTTTACAGTTGTCCACACAACTCATACTTCACTCCCACTCTATTTTCCTTATGATGCCCAGTAACCAATGGCCAGGTCCTGTCCAGAATTTCCACGTTTCCCAAAGCATGGTTAGATTCCCGACACTTCTAAAGTCCTCACTCAGTATCTCTCTTTTCTGAGCTCTTCGACCAGTCATTTAATATTTAATCATATAATTTCTTTCAAATAATTTTACTGTCTATTTTTATTTAGTTTTCATGTGTTTGTTTTGGGTTTTCAATTACTTTAGAAATTCTAGAAGGCCCTATTTCTTCTTGTTTCTTTCAGAACTGAAACAATCCACACCCACACATCCCACAATCTACATTAACATGAATTTACTATTCAGGTGTCTGTATTAATACGGCTTTAATATTTCAGAAAATTCTTGCTGGTAAGATGAGGTTGCAAATAACTTCATCTTTTTTTTTTTTTTCAGGAACTTTCTGAAAACCCATTTATTTGAAAAATAGACTACTCAACTAATGCTCACTGAAGTAAACATCTCTTTCTCAGAACAATACATAACTCAACCAAATGACTGTTTAATATTCAAGAGTCTCTCCCAAACCCTCCCCTCCCTAAATTCACCAATCCTCAACTTTTACAACTCAAATTTCAACCAATCCTAATCAATACTACTTCTTGAAAGACCTGTCAAACCAGATCCCCCCCCCAAACCTCATAAACATCTTTCTTTCACCATTCTCTTTGGGTAATATGCTGCTTACTCTTGGTGAAGAAACTGATCTTCTTTATGAAGGTAAGCAACAAGTTCAGCTGTGCTTCATCATGTTTAACAGGTTATCTTGGTGGTAATTTGGGGGAACTAGTATTCAGTTTATAACTTCTATAGTACACAATATGGCACCTATCCCATTGAAAGACCTCAACAAATATTTTTCTCTGGTACAAGATTAAGTCTTTTCACTACATTTATCAATTATATTTTATTTTTCCATGTATAACTTTATTTAGAAATGCATTTAGCACTATTGACAAAGACTCCCTTCTTGACCAAAATTTAGTTGGGCACCTCTGACCCCTCTTCTTCACTAGACCTTGACTGTTCATTGCTAGCAAGAATCCTGCTAAGTCAGCTTAGTGACTACCCTTGATATGTCCTCTTAGAAATTTTCCATGTACTCTGCCTCACACTTTGCTTCTTGGCTATAAATCCCTAGGTATCTTTGCTGTATTTAGAGTTCAGTTTAGTTGTCTTCCCTCTATTGCAATAGTCTATCCTCTATTGTAATAGTCTTGAATGAGGTCTTCCTTACTATTTTAACATGTGGCAAAATAATTTTTCTTTAACCCAACCTTACAAACCTAAGTTTAGGTGCACCAAATTTGGCCCACAGTCATGTTTATTCATTTATTCATTTACATATTGTAGCTGCTTTTGCACTACAATGGCAGATTTTAGTAGCTGCAGCACAGAGTATATAGCTCATAAAACATAAAACGTTTACTCTCTGATCCTTTAAAGAAAAATCTGCTGACTTCTGTGTTGGTTGTTTGCTTCATTCAAAGATCATATTTTTTACTTACCATATTTAGAAATGTTAGTTTAGTCACCAATCACTGCAATGTCACTAGAATTACTTTTGGATCCCCAAAATATCTATTTACTTGAAAGAATTTTTGCTTTCCAATCTGGCATGAGAGATATATTTCCCTTAAAATGATTTGCATTCCTGGTAAATATTTAGGATAAAGATAGATGTACAAAATAAATGCATTTTTCTAAAAAATAACCAGAATAAAGGCCATCTTCATTTAAAAGTTGTCATAATTCTAAGTAATGATCATTAATTCATATGGAAATGTCAGTCCTATGAATGGAGCTTCCAGTGGTAAACAGCCCTTTCCACTTGATGGTCACTCAACTAAATGATGTTTTTTTGATCTGTAGCTAAAATGTGAATAGCAGCAGTTTTCATAGGATCATTTCATTCTTTAGATTATTTGCAAAAAATCACATAAGAAAATTAAACACCACTCTCTAGAACTTCAAATACCTCTACCACCAGAAGATTTGTTTACACAGCAGTAGCATAAATACCACTTGTAACTGGTTCTTAACTTTCTTCAGTTAAAACCATCAGAAATCACTAGGGCTTTACCAAAGCTTTCTTAACTCCAGACTCATATACTCAACTATCTCTGCTTGAATGGTCCAGTCTCCTGTAGTCAGCAGGCAAAAAGAAGATAAACAGATTCATGCCTTCTCTTCACTGAGCAGCTCATGTGAAATGAACATAAATGTTGGTTGTGTTTCTATGATCTTAAAAGTCTAGAAGTCTACACGGCAGTGACACATACAAAGAACAGATCTTATTTTAAGGTAACATGTAAACTGCAAAATATAAAGAAAAAATAAGAGTCTAGGAAAATATCTAAATCACTCCTCTCTTGCCTAATTTTGTTTTTGTTTTAGCCACTAACTTGTCTCCATGTTTCCTTATTCTGGAAAGATTAATCTGGCCTGATCTCAGCTTCCAAATGAAGATTTGGAGGATGGGCAGGTCACCAGCAATCCTATGCAAGGTAAGTGTTTTCTTATTATGCAGTTCCATTCCTGTAAGGCACCTCACTATATGAGAAGGTACCATCTGGCCCTCACCACAAACTCTCTTTGTCTCTGATCCAAAGCCTTCATGCTTATGTATATATATATATATACACACATACATACAAGGAGAGTAAAATCTCAGATCATTCACAGTTACTCATTTACAGGTTATCCTTCCTCAATTCTAAACACCTCCCCTTTTTCTCTCAAGGTTTTAATTTCAGAATTAATTTCTACATCATTAATAACACGGTCTCAAATTGCATAGTGACATTTCATTAACTTAATCATAAATCAAATAATCTTGCACCCAACTTGTAAATTAGACTCAAAATTAACATTAACTCTACACATCCAATTTGTGCTTTAATCTTGCAACACTGACTGCCATTTAAAGTTCTGAAATCCACTATTTAGATATCTATCTGTTATCTATCTATAATATATAAATAGTATTATATATATATATATATAATTATCTATCTATAATACTTATATCTGTGCAGATTTAGCTACTTGGATCCTTTCTGGCCAGTCCATACACTTTAGTCAATTTCCGTTAACAATTGACATTGTTCCACTGACAAACATGTTTACTCTCCAATATATTTGATAAGGCTATTCCTTCTTATCAAGATGCAATGTCTTGAAATTGGTCTTCCAGTTGAATGGAGAGATGAATCTGTTACCTTTCCCTATCTAGTGCCAGTTTATCTTAGGCAGATTCTCATCCTATGAAAATGTTTTTCTCATCATGTTTAATATTAGAACATTCAAGATAACAAAAGAAAAAGATGTATATTATCAAAGGCAGTAACTTTTGTTTCTTTTCTGATTTTAAAGTAATATATGTGCAACACAGAAAATTTGTATAATGCCAACATACCAAGGAAAAATAACTATGAAAATTTTAATGTGTTTCCTTACAAACATGCAGTTGAGATCTCAAAGTACGTCATGTTTTGTATCCCTTTTGCTTCTCTTAAAATTATAAATTAGTGGGCTTCCGTGGTGGCACAGTGGTTGAGAGTCCGCCTGCCGATGCAGGGGACACGGGTTCGTGCCCCGGTCTGGGAGGATCCCATGTGCCGCAGAGCGGCTGGGCCCATGAGCCATGGCCGCTGAGCCTGCACATCCGGAGCCTGTGCTCCGCAACGGGAGAGGCCACAGCAGTGACAGGCCCGTGTACAGAAAAAAAAAAATAGAATAAAGTAAATGTAGATATTTTAGTCCTGAACATAGTTTTACAAAGTAGCACTGAAGAACTTTTTTGTTGTACAACTAATTCATACATCTAAACAACAGATGCTGTGACTTTTCAAGTGCATAATGGCATACCTTTATCAATTTCTTCATTTTCAATTAAATCTCTAGAGATTAAAATTGATCACTGCACTCCAAGTAGTATATAACTGAACCATAAGGTAAGACTTAATTGAATAGGAAATTGACTTAGTTGAATGAAATGGAAGTATTGCATTGATTTAAACAGAAAAAATATTGAAATAAGTGACAAAAGTACTGCTTAAAAATTCACATACTGAAAGACAATCAGACTCTGGGGATTATAACAGAAATATAAAATATATTAAAACACTTATAGGATATTTACCAATATAAGAAAACTCTAGTTAGTTCTATGGCTAAGTTTAGTGGACAGAGGCAATAACTTTGGGCAATAATTTTGGGTTTTGAGTTTGGATTAAATCACTTCTCAAGCATATTTAGTTTTGTTTGTTTTTTTCTTTTTTAAACACTGTTAAAGTTCATTAGAAAAACTCAGTTGATTAAAGAAAAATGCTGATGAGTCCAAGTTGTATAATGAACTTAATCATATTCTGTCATACGCTTAAGATGAAATTTATCTAACTGTAAACAGCTATTATACTAATTCATGCTCTTAGGAGAAGACTGATCAAATAAGAACACATGGATAAGTTGTTACTATTTTATATATAAGGGTAGGAATTGGGAGAAAAGTAAAGGATTATTTCTGTTTCAAGTATTGGAAGACCTGACCCAAACAGATTTAAGTCTAAAAAGTATTTTATTGTATGTCTGGCTTCAAGGTACCAGTTGATGCAAGGGCTCAAATGTCATCAGGCCAAGTGTACTATCTTATAGTTTTCTTTCAGATGGCTCTATTCAGACAGGCTTTCCCTTCATGATCCAAATATCACTAAAACCTCATGGCCTCTCACTTTCAAGCCCAACAGGAAAAATTAAGATTTTTTTTCTAGGATACTCAATCAGAGTTTCGCTGCTGTCTCTGGTCCTGATTGGGGCAGGTAAACATTCTTGCCCTGTGTGTTAGGGGTATGTGATGTACTAACAGGCACAGGATTAAATCTCATGTCCACTCCTACTGAGTGTTGGGTATGTGTTGATTTTAAAAAAAGAAATCATTCTGTGGATGCCAGAAAAAGGTCAAGTTTGGATAAGTGAAATAGGTAACAGATCTATTATACAGTGTATGTGCATTAATGAAGACTGATTTTATTTATGAAGGGTGTTATTTACAACAAAAACAATGCCTCTCCACACTTACCATAAACTGGCATTTTATCATGCAGGAAAGTGCAGCACAATTGATTATGTGTGTGTGTGTATGTGTGTGTGTGTAATGGGTACTTTCTAGCAGAAGAATGGGTCCATAAAAGGAAATATATTTCAGTAATTGTTAAAATTCTGAGGAAACTTTCCAGGTTATTTGGGGCCTTGCCATATTCCCAAGTCACACTTCCCTTAGAGAAAAATGATTTTGCCTGAAAGCATAAGACCTTCTGTGGCCCACTGGGGAAGCTTGCCAGGAGGAATGTGTGGGTTTGCCAGGATGTGTAGTCAGAGATTCATTCTCCTGAGAGGGGAGAAAACATGTTGGCAACAGATCAATCTGATACTGCTGAGGAGATGTACATGTATGTCCTGGAAGAATCACAAATCTCCATCAAAGTTTCAACTCTCCTGTTGTGTTGTTAAAAGAGACCAGATTTGCCAAGGAATGGACTGAAATTACAAATGAGTCTTGCCAATAAGGATAAATTCTAAACATACGTTTTAAAATCATTTAGTGGTACCACAGCATTGCAGTGGAAAGGATGCTGTGATTCTTTTCCTCAAACCACTGATCTCAATCCCAACTCTGATCAACCAAATCTTGAAAATAAACATCATGGATAAGTTCAAAGTCCGTCCCTCCACCATGATTCCTTTTCAAGTATATAATTTATATAAATATATAAAATACACGTATATATTGTATATTTATAGTACATGTATGTGTATAAGTATACATAGTGTAATATATATTATATAGTACAATATATAAGTATATATAGTGTAATATATATTACACAGTATAATACTATGTTATATATATACACACACTGACACACATATATATGGAGTATGTTTTAGAGATTTAGGATAAAACCTGACTCTTCTTATTCCTAAGCATTTAATTTTGGGTCTGGTTACATTAGCTATCTGTCATTTACTCTTCTAATTTGAAATAAGAAAAAACCATGTCCCAATTAAGTTGTTTGAATATAAAACACTCCAATGTATGCCAAAAAATGCAATATCTTATACAGTGTATGTGCCCAATGAGTGATCCTGGCTTTGTTGATGATGGAGGTAGCAAAGCTGATTATGATGATTTAACTAGTATTTTAAAAAATAATTCTCCACTCAACCTATATTCCATCCTTATCAGATATTATCATTAATCATTAAAAAGTGCACATACTCTTTCTAAAAGGAAATATTCAAATTTCCTTATTTACCACATTACTTAGAATAGAACCGAGTATATAGTTGGTGTTTATGTGTCTCATTGAATTAATTTCTAAATCTTTCCATTTTGTGCATTGTAAAATCACCATATACATTTGATGATAATTAGGCAAGAAGAATAGAAGGAAGTTCCAAGGGTTAATTATTCACTCAATAATATAAGAAATAAAATAATATTAAGATCTAAAGCCAATGATAAAGGAAAGCAACTCAATATCATAAACTAATAAATAGATTTTAAAATTTGATATACTTATACAGCAGAACATTATTTATCAATAAAGGAGCTGGTGATACATGCTACAAGAGGGATGAAGCTTGGAAACAATTGAACTGAAAAAAGCAAATCTAAAAGAGCCACATGTTATATAATTCAATGTATAGGAAATGTCCAAGTAGGAAAATGCATAGAAATAGAAAGTAGATTAGTGGTTGTCAGGGGAGAAGGGGAAGGGGAAAGGGAAAGGGGAAATGACTGCTAATGAGTATGGGGGGGCAGTGAAAATATTTTGGAAATAGATAGGGGCGATGGTTGGACAATTCTATGAATATATTAAAAAAAATGAATTATATACTTTAAAGGGGTGCATTTTATGGTACATGAATTTTATCTCAATAAAGTTCTTATTAAAAGATAAATAAATCAGAAAAAATGTAAAGACCAAAGAAGAGACGGCTGAGATGCCAAAAGTTTAAAATATACATTTTTAGATTTATTTTGGCTTTAAAAACAAAACTGTTGGTAGAATAGAAAAAATATATATACGTGATATTTACCTGGTATTTGTTCTCACTATTTGAAATAATGCTAAATTCTTCAACGTCTTTGAAACAAAAATGGTTTGTTTCTGCATTATGGTTGCTACCTATAATTCATCTTCTCCTTTACTTTGAACCTTCTCATCCTCACTTCTGTTAATGCAGGGATCTACACACAGTAGATCGTGAGTAAACTATGAATATTTAACATTAGTCATACAAATATATGAGTACCTAATTGCTTTATCAGTAATTTTCACAGATTGTTTCTATAAAAGGAGTCCTAAAAATAATGTTGACAATCTAATTGGCTCTAACATATTTTGAAGAGCTGGAAGGAACCAAGGAGGTCACCTTGTCTAATCCCTTCATTTTCTCAAAAATAAAGCCACAGGAAGTTAGGTGAAAACACTGAGAAATCAGCAATTAAATTCCTGGATGAGGATTCCAAATCCAGTCCAATTTCTGCAACATTGGCTGTCTGTCAACTAATAACTGATGTTTATACTGGTTCCTTAAGCTGACCCTCCAGTCTGTGTATTCTTTTCTTTCCACTCAGCCTCAAGGCTTCAAGAACCTCCTTTATGAAGCTAGGAGCGTGACTACTATGTCATAAATAAGTCATGGGTGAGCAATACCTTAGTTATGCTGTGGCATAAGGCATCTTCCCTACTACTGTTTCCAAGTCGGCCTCAGTTAGTCTGTTGAGGGAGCCACAAGGGTAATAGTGCGCCATCTGCTGCTTGGGGTGAGCGCACTGATGATAGAATTATTATGGGAATATGTGTATCATGAAGAGAGCCTTTTGGACAAATATTTCCACATTTTAATTTCCACATTTTATCTTCTAACACTCACACAATCAATAGTTCACATTTCTCATCTTACTAAGGAAACTCTTGAGTTTTCTTAAATTCTCTATTCCTTGCCATTGCTCCAAAGATGATTTTTTTAATACTCCACATCATTCAAGCCACCTGTTTGCACAGATGGTAGCTTGCTTGCTTACTTTTATACAAAAGCTAAAGATCTAGGCCTGACAAAACACAAGAGTTAACTGTCACTTTGCTTTGTTTCTCCAAGTTTAAAGTGAGTTAAAGAATCAGCGAGAACAGATGTCTCTCCTTAAGCATTTTATTTCACCTTTTTTGTCTCCCATGATCTTTTAGAAAACATAATATACCTTGCATTGAAAATTATGTTTCTGCTTCAAAAAGATGAACCTTCCTGTCCCTCTTTCTAATATGACATTATAGACATCATTAAGCAGAAAAGAGCCACATCTGTAAATCCTACCCCACTTCACCTGCATTTCACCCTCATAACATTTGCTCTGGGGCACAGCTGGAAGCAAAAATACGACAAACTGGTATGTAATTTGTTTACAGATGAGATATAATATAGAAAACACGCACTATTTTTTGTCCTTATCAAGTATTCTGATAAACATTTAACAAAATAATAAACACAATTTTTCAATGTATTGTTAGAATAATCAAACAACTACTTAAGTGTTTACCATGTTCCTTGGAAATATAAAGGGGAGAAAATGGCAACTAAAATTTAGTCAGTAAAATAAAATAAAGTTATGTGGCATATTAAAAAACGACATTTATTAACTTGCACAATAAGAAAGGAATTTTATTAGGCATTTATATTTATTTAATTCTCACAGTAATGGCTCTTGTTACATTAGAGAAAATTGAGCCTCAGGGAACTTAGTTAATGGGACTAACATTAGATGAGTAAGAGAATGGTGGGGTCAGAATTCTGATGGGGGACAGATTTTAAGTACAATTTGTCAATGAGTGTTGAAACAGCTGCTCCAGAAGATGCTACTACCTGATGTCTAACCCCTTCCGAACATAACCCGCCCAGTGCTGGCTGGTGTCCTGAACACAGACGCAGGAGTTGAAGGGGTAACTCCTGAAAGCCCTTGCAATGTCTCATTATGGGAAGTAACTGAGACCTGAACATGGCAAAATCAGGAGCAGATACCTCCATGTCTGTTCTGTAGGGTGCTTCTCTCAGCTTTATCAGTGTCAGCTATCAGAATCTGGTCAGAAACCAAGGGAGCGTCTGGCTAACAGTGGAGCTCGTCCCAGCTTGACTGGTGCAGGCAGACCCACCTCTGAAGCTCAGCAAGGATGGAGTGGTAATCTCTAAAGGGTCGAAAGGACCATGATAATGGAGGAAGCTTAACCGAGCCCTCCTACTCTTACACGAGACCCCATGTCATCATATCAAAGATTAATACATGTGTGTTTTTACTTAAAAAGTAATTATGTTCTTTTTTCAATTTTTTATTATGTTAAAATACTCATAAAGTTTACCATCTTTATAAGTGTACAGTCAGAAGTATTAAGTACCTTTATATCAGTGTGCGATCATTACCACTATCCATCTCCAGAACCCTTTTTTCATCTTGCAAAACTGAAATTCTATATCCATTAAGCAGTAACTCACTAATCCCTCTTCCTTCAGTCCCTGGAAATCACCATTCTACTTTCTGTCTCTATGATTTCCGCTACTCATATAAGGGGGATAGTACAGTATTGGTCTTTTTGTGACTGGTTTATTTTACTTAGCATAATGACTTCAAGATTCATTCAAGTTCTAGCTAATGCCAGAGTCTCCTTCCTTTTTAGATAAATGATACTTCATTGCATGTACATAGCATTCATCGGTGGGAACTTGAAATGTTTCCATGTTTTAGCAATTGTGAATAATACTGCTATGAACACAGATGCACAAATATCTTTTAAAGACTCTGCTTGCAATTTTTTTGGTGATATACCCAGAAGTGGAATTTCTGGATCATATGGTAATTCTGTTTAATTTTTAAAGGAACCTCCATATTGTTTTCCACAGTGACTGTACAATTTCACATTCCCACCAGTAGTGCACAAGGATTCCAATTTCTACACATCTTTGCCAACTCTCATTATTTTCTGAGTTTGTTTGCTTGCTTGTTTTGCTTTGTACAGAAACCACCCTAATGCATGTGAGATGATATCGCATCGTGGTTTTGACTTGCATGTCCACGTCCTTAGTGTTTAGTGGTTTTGTGCATCTTTTCATATGCTTATTGACAATTAGTATACCTTAGAAAAGTGTCTACTCAAGTTCTTTGCCCATTTTTGAATCTGGTTGTTTGGTGTTTTTGTGCTTGAGTCTTAGGAGTTCTTTAAATATTCTGGATATCCCTTATCAGATACATGATTTTCAAATATTTTCTCCAATTCTGTGGGCTACCTTTTACTCAGTTGATAGTGTCTTTTGGTGTACATTTAAAAAAAATTTTCATGAAGCCCAATTTGTCTATTTCTCCTTTTGTTCATCTGTGATTTTGGTGTCATACACAAAAAATCATTGTCAAATCCAATGTTGTGGAGATTTTGTACTGTTTTCTTCTAAGATTTTTATAGTGTTAAGTTTTCAATTTAGGTCATGGTTCCATTCTGAGTTATGAACTAGTATACATCAACATATACATTTACCTAACACCATATACAATTTTTGTATATGGTGTTAAGTAAATGTCCGATTTCAATATTTTGCATGTTGATATCCAGTTTTCCCAGCATCATTTGTCAAAAAAATTGTCTTTTCTCCAATGAATATTTCTGCACTCTTGCCAAAAATCATTTGATCGTACATGTTAAGGTTTATTTATGGATTCTCTATTCTATTCCATTGTTACATATGTCTTTCTTTATGCCAGTACTACACTGTTTTGATTACTGTAGCTTTGTAGTAAGTTTTGAAATCAGGAAATTTGAGTCCTCCAAATTTGTTCCCTTGTCCTGGACTCTTTTGGCTATTCATGGTCCCTTTTGATTCTTTATGAAATTTAGGATGGTTTTTTCTCTTCTGCAAAAAACATTGCTGGGATTTTAGTAAGGATTTCATTGAATCTGTAGATCATTTTGAATAGTACTTACATGTTAATAAGTCTTCCAATCCATAAATATGGTATATCTTTCCATTTATTCATATTTTCTTTAAGGATACATGCTATTTCTTCTTTAAAGTTTGGTAGAATTGACCATGGAAGCATTTAGATCCAGGGCTTTTCTTTGTTAGGAGATTTTTGATTACTGGTTCAATCTTCTTACTAGTTATAGCTCTATTCAGATTTTTAATTTCTTCATCATTTATTAATGGTAGGCTTTATGTTTCTAGGAATTTGTACATTTCATTTAGGTTACCCAATTTGTTGATGTACACTAGTTCATAGTACTCTCTTAAATCCTTTTTTATTTCTGTAGAACCACTAGTAATGTCCCCACTTTCATTTTGATTTTAGTGATTTGAATATTTTCTCTATCTTTCTATTTCTTTCTAAATAGTCCATCTATTTAAAGGTTGGCATGGCATGAGGGATCTTGTTTCCCCAACCAGGGATCGAACCCGTGCCCCCTGCAGTGGAAGCACGAAGTCTTAACTGCTGGACCTCCAGGGAAATCCCTAAAACTTTGTCCATTTTGTTGATCTTTTTGAAGAATAAACTTTTGGTTTCACTGGGGTTTTTTCTATTATTTATGTTGTTTTTCTCTGCTCTTTTATGATTTCCTTCCTTCTTCTAGCTTTGGGTTTAGTTTTTCCTTCTTTTTCTAGTTCATTAAGTTATAAAATTAGGTTGTTGATCTGAAAGCTTTCTTTTTTTCTTAATGTAACTGCTGATATTTATAAACTTCTCCCCTAGCACTGCTTTCACTGCATCCAATATATTTAGAGGCATGCTCTGTTCTCATTTTCATTTATATCTAAGTATATTTCACTTCCCCTTGTGATTTCTGCCTTGATCCATTAATTTTTAAACAGTGTGTTGTCCCATTTCCACAAATTTGTGAATTTTCCAGTGTTTCTTCTGTTATTGATTTTTAACTTTATCCCATTGTGATCAGAGAAGATATTTTGTATGATATCTACATTTTAAAATCCACTGAGACTTAATTTGCGACCTAACAAATTTACTTTTTTTCTCTTTGAATAGGCTATACTTTTTAAGCCTTTTTAGTCTTTGTTGAAAATTGTTCATTTAAATGTAGTAGTGTGGTAACTGGAAACCAGATTTGCCTCCTTCCTCAGGGTTTTCTGTTTTTTTATTTTTTATTTTTTGTTTTTGATTGCTATAGGCTGTTTCTGTGCTGAAGATCACTGAGGTGTAAGCTTAGGGGTTTTTCAGGTCTTTTTTGATCCTGTGCTTTTCCCTAGGCATGTGTAGTGACTTTCTAATTGCCCTATATATATGCAGTTGATTTTAAATATATCAGTCTTCAATGTTTGGCTCCCGAAAGGAGAAAAAGAATAAAAAGAGGGAGGGGGCAGGGGTGGAAGGTGCTGGCCCTTTAAATATCACTAGAAGTCACTTCGGCCAAAAGGAGAGGACCTTACAACAGTGGGGTAGGTATAACAACAATGACCACCACCTCTTTCTCTGCACCTCTGTGATCAGAAGCAACAATCAGCAAATAGAACACTGATCTCCAAAGGAAGACAGGGTGCTTTTTGTCCACTCTGGCTCCTGCAAGGTTCTCCTGTAACATGTGCACTACCTCCTTTCCCAGGTTGAGGTGTGAAGGAGGGGTAACTGGTACTGTACTAAGAGTTGAAATTGACTGTTACCTGCAATTTGCTATCCAAACCCTCCCCTTGGAAGTTACAAACCTTCAACAGACTCCAGTTTCAAAAGAGTTATATCAGACAGATTCTGCCAGTACAATTGTTGTCTAGTTAGGGAGATAAATTCCTACCTGGACCCATCTTTGAAGAATCCTTCCCCTGTATTTATGACTTAAATGGTAACACAACTTACTTTAGAAATTAATGAAAATATTAAAAAAGAAATTAAAATTCTATGAGTTCTTGTGATAGTTCACTTTATGTGTCACCTTGACTGGGCAAAGGGATTCCCAAATAGGTGGTAGAACATGTTTTCTTGGTGTGTCTGTGAGGATGTTTCTGGAAGAGATTAGCATTTGAGAAAGACTGAGTAAAGAAGCTCACCAATGTAGGTGGGTAGTATCCATTCAAATGAGGGTCTGAATAGAACAAAAAGGCAAGAGAAGAGTGAATTTGCTCTTTTTGCTTGAGTTGGGGCAACTCTTTTCCTACCCTCAGACATCAGTGGTCCTGTGGCACTCTGGACTCAGACTGAATGAAACCCATTAGTTTTCCTGGTTCTCCAGCTTGCAGATGAAAGACTGTGGGCCTTCTTGACTTCCATCACTGTATGAGCCAATTTCTATAATAAATTAACCTCCCTCTCTCTCTTTCTCTCTCCCTCCCCCTCCTTCCCTCCCTCCCTCTCTCTCCTTCTCCCTCTAGATAGCTACATAGATAGATAGACAGATGATAGATAGATAGATAGATAGGAAGAAAACTGGTTTTGTATCTCTAGAAAACCCTGACAACGATAATACAATTAATTTTATCTTTTTATATTAAGCATTTTAAATCAGACTGGATGAACTTTTGTACACCAATTTTAACCCTAATGATAGAAAAGGTTATGCTAGATTCTTTCATATTATTTTACATTTTTTTAATGGCTGCAAAATATTTCTTTATGCAACATGCATAGAATTATTAAATTTTTATTTCTGTACTGTTGATGATGGCATTTCTTTGCAGTAGCAGAAATAGATTCTGAAACTTCATTAAATGTTGTATATCATCAAGATTTCCACCTTCAGATTGTTACCCAAGATGTTACAGAAGTAGAATTTCATAGTATTTGTATTTCTTTTGCATAATTTTTGATTGTTTATAAGTTTAATGTTTGTATTTTAACTGTCATGTTTAAATTTCTTAAAAGTAATACACATTTTTAATGTAGTATTAATAAACTGGAGGTGGAAGGAGTTCCCTGGTCCCCTTTCTCTGTAGGATAGATAGAGTTTTTTTAGAGGTATATATCACAACGTGTATATCTTTTAAATAGAAAAGAACAAAGAAATGTTATATTTATCTACAGATAAATCCAATTCCCTTTCATTGAGGGCCCTAGCTCAACTCCTGGCACAGTGCTAGAAAGCTTTCTTGCTTTTAAGCCTCCTTGCTGGCTGGGAAAAGCACCTGTGGCCCTCAGGTTGGCCCTCTCCCAGCATTTCCCAAAGTGCCACAATTACCACTTTTCAAACACTCATCAGAATTCCCATCAGATTCCCTCAGAATAAGAGATCTCCTCCAAATGTTAGTAAATGAAACCAATTCACATAAAGATTAAAAGATACGCTGTATTTCAAAATATGCTTCAAAGACTCTAACACAAATTTCACTAAAACTGATCCATCAGCAAAAAGTTATGATTGTTAAACAAAGCTAAACATATTTGCCTGTTTACATTTACTGTAGTGATATTCAGATATTTTACTATGATGAAATATTTCACAAAACCTCAATTGTGATTATTTACACCATATTTTTTCTTTTCTTCTAGTAATAGGGGGATATATTAACATTTTATAAAAATGATGGTGCACTACTCTTGGGGCATATTGTAAACTATAATTTGTATTTATTGAAAGAGGTGTGTTAGCTCCTTGAAGACACTCCATATTTAATAACTATACTTGTATAAACCAAATTAAACAATTACTAATGTGAGGGGTCACTATGTTCAAAGGTCATGGTTGAGATATTGCTGTTTCTTATGCTTCCAGAATCTGTGGTTGAACTCCTAAGAAGAAATTCCATGGAATTCCATGTGGTCTCTGGTGCCTTTTTTTTTTTTTTTTTTCCGGTACGCGGGCCTCTCACTGCTGTGGCCTCTTCCGTTGCGGAGCACAGGCTCCGGATGTGCAGGCTCAGCGGCCATGGCTCACGGGCCTAGCTGCTCCGCGGCATGTGGGATCTTCCCAGACCGGGGCACGAACCCGTATCCCCTGCATCGGCAGGCAGACTCTCAACCACTGCGCCACCTGGCCCTCTGGTGCCTTTTTTAAATTCCTGCCTCCATGGCTTGAACACATTAAAGCCTGGCTGAGAGGCAAGAGGATACTTATGGCTTCTCACCCTCTTCTCTTTTATATAAAATATTTGCTTTAGTTTTTAGAGCAGCATGGTGTTAAAATTTAGATTTTTAAGGAAAGGAAAGTTTTCACTTAAACTTTGAAAGAAATCTAAATGCCTTATTACAATTGAAGAAAGAATTTCACTTTTGTGGTTATGGGCATTCAGTGAATAATAGAGTAGTGTGTGTTTATAATTAATAGTTCCTTGTATAATGATGTACCTGATGTTACAAAATATAAAGAATGCTGGATAATGACGGGATTTAGCCATTCCCGGGTTTAAGAACTTAATATCATTTCAAATCACCCTGAATATTAATTCTACTCCTAACAAAAATTTCAACCCCAATAAACACATCCAAAAGTTCCGGGTTCTTACTGAGCCTGTAGCCCATCAGTAGGATGTTCTCTCTCTTTCATCCTTGATAGTTTTATGACAGAGTCAATGATAGGCCAACCTCTAAACATTGCTAGATAATACTCATACACACACACACACAAACACACACACAGACACACACAGACACACACACACACACACACACAGCTGCAGTCCTGTATATAAAATATCACAAGAAAATGACCATTTTCCATTTCTCACAAAAAGAAACAGTACCCTAAAACAGCATTAAATAGTTAATTCAGCTTGATAAAATCTTCACAATCTAACTAAACATAAAGTTAACTGATTTCTAGAGTGTTGCATAAAACTGCACTCTTTATGCTCCTACAATATTCTCCATGGCAGTTAGCCAGAGAGAACCTTTGGAAGACTGAAAACTCATCCTGGAACTATTGAAGTTTATTCTTGCCCATTCTGAAAAATTGGCTGATATTGATAATTGTTATAAAAAGTTTACCCCATGAACCTCATAGGCTGCCAAGAATGTAACTGAGCTGAAATGGAAGGCTGGTTAATTAAGCTTGCATCCGGTTCTGAGTCAAGGAGCCCTCACTCTTTGACTAGCATCAAGGGAACCTTCTTTCATTTGGGGAGAACAATTTGACTACAGTGGAGTTCATTTTGAGAAATTGTCCCAGCTTGTCCAAACTGATGGCAAGTTGGATCGGATTTCAAATAAATAAACAAATACCTGTAGGAGTTGAGGTTACTACCCTTGGCTCAAAAAAATCAGATTAGAAAGTATTTATTAGGTATCTACAATGCATGGGGCATGGTTCCACTCATGATTTTACCAAACATGATGATACAATGTTAATTCTGACCCCCTTTTTCACTAAAAAAATGTAACACAGTATTCTATAATAATAATAAAAAAATTGTGACACTTTTAGACCATGCTTTCATTTATTATTTTATAATATGATTTTAGTGAAATTCAGCATTTACATACATTCTTAAAATGGAACCTTACATATATCCTGTTGTCCTGAAAGATACAAACTGTCTTCCTGGATGTCGTCTCAATTTTCTCTCATGATCTGCTCAAGAGTGGCAAATGTATGCATTTGGTCATTTATTTTGAATCTCTTGAAATTTCAACTTAACAATGTACTTCAGCAACAAAATTCAATAAATATTCATTAAGTTTGTACTATGTATCAGGAAATACCTATTCTATGTGCTAGAGATACAAAACATCCTCACTCATTAAGGAGTTCAGAGTTCAATGGGGGATACAGGCAAATAAAACTATTTCCATACAAAGAGAAGTACAGTACTGTGATTAAGAGTAAAGACTTGTGTCATCAACTGAAGGTAGAAATTAACCACATGTACTTTAAAACACTAGCCCAAATTGAGATATCCTGTAAGTATAAAATACACACTGCATTTTGAAGGCCTCATATAAAAAATATAAAATACCTCATTTTTAATACTGTACTGATTATGCTTGAAATGTTATTTGGGATATATTGTATTAAACAAAATGTATTAACACAATTAATTTCACCAGTTACTTTTTCAATGTATTCTTTAGAAAATTTATGAATTACGTCACATTTGTAACTCAGATTTCTATTGGACAGCGCTGGTTTGTATAGTGATGCTACTAGACCTTTTGTCTTCAAAACTCATTCTGTCACTTACTAGCTGTAAGACCTTAGGCAAGTACTAGTTTGTTTGTTTTTTGCTTCAGTTTCCTCATGTATAAGAAGAGGTTGATAACAATTATAGTTGTTTACTCAGTAGGGTTGTTGGGATAGTAAGTGAATCAAAACACCTAAAAGGTGACTACTATTAAATATGTAAGCATTAAGTAGGCACAGAGAAAGAGTACCTATCTCAGGCCAGAAGAAGTAAACTCAGAGAACTCCAAAATAATAATAATAATAATAATGGTTTCATTAAACCTTCAAAGAATGTCAGAAAGCTATCCCATTGTAATAGGAGGATAAGAATATTTCCAAGAATAGGGACAATATAAATAAAGTCATAAAACTTGAAAGAACCAAGGTCCATTCCAGGAACTGAAAGTGGTTTTCAATGTGTAGGACTGCAAACTTCTTCGAAGCAATGGTGGGAAGAGAGACTGAAGAGGTGAGAGAAGCCAGATCAGTACACTGCCGAATACTATTTTAAAGAATTTATGAAATTAGGAATCCCCTCTATAAAATTAACCATATTGTTTTAGGAGAGTCAAAGGAGATACACAAAGAGAAGAAATGAAATGGGAATAAGTGATGTCATGAAGGAGATTACTAAGATATTAATAAAAGAATTTCTGAGTAGTAAGGCATATTACTTCCACATTCTAACCCTTAAGGCAGGATGCTTTTGATAGCTATCCAGTTATCCTTTTCTACTAATTGAGCCTATTAAACCAACAAGCCACTAAAACTTGTACTCATTTAATACACCCACTGTAAGCTAGGTTATGAAAATAAATTTTGGATTTTGTAAATTGGGCATGCCCACAAATAAATATTAATGCTCAGATTCTATTATGGTAATGGATAGACACCAACACTCATAGGTTCTTTATAACTTATAAGGACAAAACAGAGTCAGAGAGATCTACCTCCCAGGTGAACGAGAAAAAGTTGAAAGCTCTCAGGAAAAGGTTCCTTTTGTATTAGAGGTATAGGTAGTGTTAAAAGGTAAACTGAGGCACATAAAATTTTTTCAAAGGTTTATTTATGCAAGCCGATTCAAATTGGACAGCACCAAACCAAAAATGGTTAGGAGCTCCCTGATGACAGAAGCTAGGGAAAAGGTTTTCATAGAGAAGACGCAGAAGAAAAACAAATACGTTATTCGATTGGCTATACTTAAGCAGTTGCCCTATTTGGAAAAGCGGGCTACTTGTGATCGGTTGCTCTTTTGGGTTTTTTTTGGATTCTGGTGCGTTGATTCCGGCTTAGGTTTTGGCTTGCTTAATAGGCTGCCGAGGCATTAGAGCCACCTCAGTCTAACAGACTCCTTGTTTAATTAATTTTATTGTAGTTACAATGATATATCATAAGGGCATTAAAATAATAAGAAAGGAGACTCTTCCGGAAGGAATTTTGGTGGATTAAATTTTAAATATGTTGAATAAGGTAACATTATCAAAAGTGAAATGAACAAATATATGTATATATACTATATACTAAATTTGTGATAGGATAACCTATAACAATTAGCAACCAGCAATAGTACCTGAAATAACTTTTAATTTTGATTGCATCACTTTGTTTTCTCCCTTAGTAAGATTCACTGCTTTGTCCTCAATGTCTTAAACAGCTAGATACAAACAGCAGGGTTATGCCAACATTCTATGACAGTACCAAAGTGCACATTTCCAGTTGATGATATCACAGTAGGTACCCACCCTAGATATCTCTCGGTAGTGTGTTATTAGCATATGTCTCAAAGTTTGCCATGTCCACCTCTTTGTCACACCCCATCACAGTGTTGAATGTGTCACTGGAAGACCAGCAGTTTTGCCCTTATGTAAGGCACACTCTGTCTCTCATGACAGTAGTGTCGTCCTGTACAGTCTCAGACTATATCTATCACTCGTTCATGGCTCAACATTACAAACTCCTTCCATGTATGTCTTTTCTTTATGTAAAAAAATGGTACTTAGCGTCCTTCAGGTTTAGAAATTAATGACACTATCAATATTAATTTTGAAAAGAATAAAATTTTAGCAAAGACTGAGATGCATCTTCAGATGAGTGAGAACTAAAAAGGAAAGAAAAATGTTACAGTAAGTAAATATTACACTAAATTATCTCAAATATTATTTCAGGACTTAAGCTCCTAGGGTGCTATATTTTTACTGACCATTTATTAAATTTCAAACCTAACTGAGACTGTTTGGAGAAGAGAGCATGGAAAACCACATTTTGAAAACAACGAGTGATATCAAGAAAGAAGCAGAAATGGCCTCAGTGTTGGGAGAACATATCAGGGAAATGCTCAAGCAAACAGTGATGGAACGTGACAGAGCTATTAAAATCCAAATCCACACAAACATTCAAATTGTTTCTCATCTGGGCACAGTTTCTTCTTCTACTCTGAACTGCAATTACAATGAATGGGCTTCAACCCTCTCAACTGGTGCCCAGTGAGAGAGGCATGTTTATGCTCTCAAACATTTGGGCCATCCACTTGCTCATATGCTATGGTTTGATGCCCAGGTTTCTTTCTGTGCCATGAAATCGTGGTCCAGGATGAAACTGGAAAAAGATGGTGCAGTGACAGGATGATAAATGAGATTCACCACGATGTAAGGTTGGGTTGTCCTCTTGTATTCTTGGCAGCAGAAACAGATTTACCAACACGTCTGTCCCAAAACACATTCTTCTATAAAGTTTTAAAATGAAGCAGCTAAGGGAATTGTCTGGCAGTCCAGTGGTTAAGACTCTGGGCTTTCACTGCTGAGGGCACGGGTTCAATCCCTGGTTGGGGAACTAAGATCCTGCTAACTGAACAGTGTGGCTGAAAATTTTTTAAATTTAATAAAATAAAATCAAGCAGCTAATAACCACATTATATCAAAGGACTAACAGGAAAATCCTCTCTTTCTGTTTGTGCATAGATACCCAAATTCAAAGTTCTTCTTTAGGATGGGGGACTTGTATAGATAAGCATTATGTTTGCTTGTGGCAATGCTAAACAAATTCATATTCTGAAAATTCCAAATTAAAGTACACACTAGGGTGCAACAATTCTGCTCAGTGAGGGTTCTTTCCCTTCAAACAAGATTTGTCACATTTTAAAATTGAATTTATCCAATGCATATAAAATGCAATAAAATGTACAGACCTTAACTGATATCTAAAAGTTTAAGAATCTGTCTTTTAAGAAAAACCTAGAGCTAACTTCTCTTTAAAAGTAATTTCAATGTGATTGTAGAACTTTTGAAAGGATCTTGATTCTTTGAACAGAGATAAAATTAAAGTCAAAAAGGTTTTAGTCACAGTAGTAGAGAGGCAGCACCTTCTAACCAGCAGACCTTTAAAATTGACTACGGGCTAAAATCACAAAGTACAAAACAGCAACCAGTAAATCTGTCATGTGGTTTCTTCATCTCAGTCAGATACCAAATTGTCATCTAAAATTTAATCAACAATGTCCCTAGATTAAACTGAATTTGAAAATTTATTTTGACCATGGAGTCAAGGTACAAGGGTATGCGTGCGAATTGTGGATGACTGTGGTGGGGCCTTTAAGATGAGAACCATAGGTGAAGGTAATCAAAGGTTTTCGCAGTTCTCCAGTGGGAGTAAACCACAGACTAGGAAGGAGTTTGCCAGCTATTAAAACCAGGGCTCTGCAGTTGAGAGGTACCTTTGCTGTTTGGGGAAGGTCTGTTTTCCGTGACTGACTGCAGTATGGTTCAAGTCAGAGGGAAAGAAGATCCCTGGAACTCCATCATGAGCGGTGCCTTAACAGGAGCCATACTGGCAGCAAGAAACAGACCAGTGGCCATGGTTGGGTCAGCTGCGATGGGTGGCATTCTCTGGGCTTTAATTGAAGGAGCTGGTGTCTCCTTGACAAGATTTGCCTCTGCCCAATTTCCCAATTATCCTCCATTTCCTGAAGACCCCTTGCAGTAGCCTTCAGCCCAGTTACCATCCTCACCTTTTGGAGACTATGGACAATATCAATAGAACTTCTTTCCCAGGATTTCTTTAATGGAATGAGGAAAGGATTTCAGACTGTTTTTCAAACTATAGGTGGGACAACTATGGCCAAACAAACTATGAAGAGACATTTAGCATCTTCTTCTATTTAAAGGAACATGGGGGTGGGGGTTCCTAAAAGATAATACATTTATTTATTCATACTTGGATTGCATTTGTGATTAAATAAATGTCTAAAATCTTTCAAAGGAAATACAGTAAGTGCTAGGAAGATGAAGGACCAAATGGCAAGCAGCAATGAAGTATGACCATCATTTCCTTGTGGACTTCTCTGCCTGGTTTCGTTCTGTTAGTCAAACAATAAAAAAAACTCCTGGACATTGCTCTTAAAAAAACAAACCAAAACAAAACATACTTTAGAATAATTTTAATTTGAAAATAGATTTAGTCTTTCTTTACACCCTTCTAATTTAAAACAAAATAAATTTATATTTCTTTTTTCTTTACATAATTTTCTTGATTCTCCTCCTCATTTAAATTCTTCCAACATCCACTGAGCAGAACTGGAACACAGCATTCAGATAAGGCCATGATTCTGCTGTCTCAGTTTATGTTTATAATCTATCCTGATTGCTAAGGGTTACAATCTTTGTTTCACAAGGCTCTGCCTGGGTACAAACTGTTCTACATAATGACACTTACTACAGAAGTCAAAAGTAAACACTCAAGTATCATTATTCAATAATCATTTTTAAAATTGCATTAAAAATGTCTTGTGTTCTTCAGTTTGCCACATTAAAATGCAGGCAGTCCAGTTCAATAAATCCCAGAAGAGTAGTGAGTATAAGAATCTAGTCTTGATAGAGGGACGTGCACTTACTCCCTCTTGCGAGAGCAGCAGAATCACAGCTAACTGCTGAGCAATCACTGACAGGAAGACACTGGAACTCACCAAAAAAGATACCCCACATCCAAAGACAAAGGAGAAGCCACAATGAGACGGGAGGAGGGGCGCAATCACGATAAAATCAAATCCCATAACCGCTGGGTGGGTGACTCACAAACTGAAGAACAAGTATACCACAGAAGTCCACCCACTGGAGTGAAGGTTCTGAGCCCTATGTCAGGCTTCCCAACCTGGGGGTCCAGCAACGGGAGAAGGAGTTACCAGAGAATCAGACTTTGAAGGCTAGTGGGATTTGATTGCAGGACTTTGACAGGACAGGAGGAAACAGAGACTCCATGCTTGGAGGACACACACAAAGCAGTGTGCACACGGGGAGCCAGGGGAAGGAGCAGTGACCCCATAGAAGACTGAACCGGACGTACCTGCTGGTGTTGAAGGGTCTCCTGCAGAGGTGGGGGGCAGCTGTGGCTCACTGTGGGGACAAGGTCACTGGCAGCAGAAGTTCTGGGAAGTACTCCTTGGCATGAGCCATCCTGAGTCCACCATTAGCCCCAGCAAAGAGCCTGTAGGCTCCAGTGCTGCGTAGCCTCATGCCAAACAACCAGTAGGGAGGGAACTCAGCCTCACCCAGGAGACAAACACATTAAAGTTTTACTGAGCTCTGCCCACTAGAGCAACACCCAGCTCTACCCACCACCAGTCCCTCACATCAGGAAACTTGCACAAGCCTCTTAACATAGCCCCATCCACCAGAGAGCAGGCAGCAGAAGAAAGAAGAACTACAATTCTGCAGCCTGTGGAATGAAAACCACATTCACAGAAAGATAGACAAAATGGAAAGTCAGAGGAATATGTACCAGGTGAAAGAGCAAGATAAAACCCCAGAAAAACAACTAAAAGAAGTGGAGATCGGCAATATTCCAGAAAAAGAATTCAGAATAATGATAGTGAAGATGATCCAGGACCTCGGAAAAAGAATGGAGGCAAAGATCGAGAAGATGCAAGATATATTTAACAGAGACCTAGGAGACTTAAAGAACGAAAAACAGAGATGAACAGTCTAATAACTGAAATGAAAAATACACTAGATGGAATCAAAAGCAGAATAACTGAGGCAGAAGAATGGATAAATGACCTGGAAGACAGAATGGTGGAAATCACTGCTGTGGAACAGAATAAAGAAAAAAGAATGAAAAGAAATGAAAACAACCTAAGAGACATCTGGGACAACATTAAATGCAACAACATTCACATTATAGGGGTCCCAGAAGGAGAAGAGAGAGAAAGGACCTGAGAAAATATTTGAACAGATTATAGTTGAAAAATTCTCTAATATGGGAAAGGAAATAGCCACTCAAGTCCAGGAAGCGCAGAGAGTCCCAGGCAGGATAAACCCAAGGAGAAACATGCCAAGACACCTAGTAAGCAAATTGACAAAAATTAAAGACAAAGAAAAATTATTAAAAGCAACAAGGGAAAAGCAACAAATAACATACAAGAGATGTCCCATAAGGTTAGCAGCTGATGTCTCAGCAGAAACTCTACAAGCCAGAAGGGAGTGGCACAATATATTTAAAGTGATGAAAGGGAAGAACCTACAACCAAGATTACTCTAGCCGGCAAGGATCTCATTCAGATTCGATAGAGAAATCAAAAGCTTTACAGAGGAGCAAAAGGTAAGAGAATTCAGTACCACCAAACCAGCTCTACAACAAATGCTAAAAGAACTTCTCTAAGTGAGAAACACAAGAGAAGGAAAAGGCCTACAAAAACAAACTCAAAACAATTAAGAAAATGGTAATAGGAACATACATATCGATAATGACCTTAAATGTGAATGGATTAAATGCTCCAACCAAAAGACACCAGCTCGCTGAATGGATACAAAAACAGAACCTGTATTTATACGGTCTACAAGAGACCCACTTCAGACCTAGGGACACATGCAGACTGAAAGTGAGGGGATGGAAAAAGATATTCCATGCAAATGAAAATTAAAAGAAAGCTGGAGTAGCAATACTCATACCAGATAAAATAGACTTTGAAATAAAGAATGTTACAAGAGACAAGGATGGACACTATGTAAAAATCAAGGGATCAATCCAAAAAGATATAACAATTATAAATATACATCCACCCAACACTGGAGCACTTCAATGCATAAGGCAAATGCTAACAACTATAAAAGAGGAAATTGACAGTAACTCAATAATAGTGGGGGACTTTAACACCTCACTTACACCAATGGACAGATCATCCAGACAGAAAATTAATAAGGAAACACAAGCTTTAAATGACACAATAGACCAAATAGATTTAATTGATATTTATAGGACATTCCATCCAAAAACAGCAGATTACACTTTCTTCTCAAGTGCACATGAAACATTCTCCAGGACAGATCACACCTTGGGTCACAAATCAAGCCTTGGTAAATTTAAGAAAATTGAAACCATATCAAGCATCTTTTCTGACCACAACACTATGAGATAAGAAATAAATTACAGGGAAAAAACCATAAAAAACACAAACACATGGTGGATAAACAATGTGCTACAGTATACCCAAGAGATCACTGAAGAAATCAAAGAGGAAATCAAAAAATACCTAGAGACAAATGACAACAAAAACACGACGATCCAAAACTTATGGGAGGCAGCAAAAGCAGTTCTAAGAGGGCAGTTTATAGCAATACCATCCTACCTCAAGAAACAAGAAAAATCTCAAATAAGCAATCTAACCTTACACTTAAAGGAACTAGAGGAAGAAGAACAAACAAAACCCAAAGTTAGTAGAAGGAGAAATCATAAAGATCAGAGCAGAAATAAAAGAAACAGAAAGAAAGAACAGCCAAGATCAATAAAACTAAAAGCTGATTCTTTAATAAGATAAACAAAATTGATAAACCTTTAGCCAGACTCATCAAGGAAAAGAGGGAGAGGACTCAAATCAATAAAATTGGAAATGATAAAGGAGAAGTTACTATGGACACTGCACAAATACAAAGCATCATAAGAGAATACTACAAGCAACTCTATGTCAATAAAATGAACAACATGGAAGAAATGGAAAATTTTTTAGAAAGGTAAAACCTTCCAAGACTGAACCAGGAAGAAATAGAAAATATGAATTGACCAATCACAAGTAATGAAACTGTGGTTAAAAATCTTCAAACGAAAGTCCAGGACCAGATAGCTTCACAGGTGAATTCTGTCAAGTGTTTAGGGAAGAGCTGACACCCATCCTTCTTCTCAAATTCTTCCAAAAACTTGCAGAAGAAGGAACACTCCCAAACTCATTCTATGAGGCCACCATCACCCTGATACCAAAACCAGATGAAGATACTAAAAAAGAGAAAATTACAGACCAATATCACTGATGAATATAGATACAAAAATCCTCAATAAAATACTAGCAAACAGAATCCAACAACACATTAAAAGGATCATACACCATGATCAAGTGGGATTCATCCAAGGGATGCAAGGATTCTTCAATATATGCAAATCCATCAATGTGATACACCATATTAACAAACTGAAAAATAAAAACCATATAATCATCTCAACAGATGCAGAAAAAGCTTTTGACAAAATTCAACACTGATTTATGATAAAAGCTCCCCAGAAAGTGGGCATAGAGGGAACCTACCTCAACATACTAAAGGCCATATACGACAAACCCACAGCAAAACATCATTCTCAATGGTGAAAAACTGAAAGCATTTCTTCTAATATCAGGAACAAGACAAGGATGTCCAATCTCACCACTATGATGCAACATAGTTTTGGAAGTCCTAGCCACAGCAATCAGAGAAGAAAATGAAATAAAAGGAATACAAATTGGAAAAGAAGAATTACAATTGTCACTGTTTGCAGATGACATGACACTATACATAGATAATCCTAAAGATGCCACCAGAAAACTACTGGAGCTAATCAATGAATTTGGTAAAGTTACAGGATGCAAAATTAATGCACAGAAATCACTTGCATTCCTATACACTAACAATGAAAGATCAGAAGGAGAAATTAAGGAAACAATCTCATTTACCACTGCAACATAAAGAATAATATAGCTAGGAATAAACCTACATAAGGAGGTAAAAGACCTATACTCAGAAAAGTATAAGACACTGATGAAAGAAATCAAAGACAAAAAAACAGAGGGAGAGATGTACCATGTTCTTGGATTGGAAAAATCAATATTGTGAAAATGACTATATTACACAAAACAATCTACAGATTCAATGCAATACCTATCAAATCACCAGTGGCATTTTTTACAGAACTAGAACAAAAAATCTTAAAATTTGTATGGAGACACAAAAGACCCCGAATAGCCAAAGCAATCTTGAGGGAAAAAAGCGGAGCTGGAGGAATCAGACTCCCTGACTTCAGACTATACTACAAAGGTACAGTAATAAAGACAATATGGTACTGGCACAAAAACAGACATACAGATCAATGGAACAAGATAGAAAGCCCAGAGATAAATCCACACACCTATGGTCAACTACTCTATGACAAAGGAGGCAAGGATATACAATGGAGAAAAGACAGTCTCTTCAGTAAGTGGTGCTGGGAAAACTGGACAGCTACATGTAAAAGAATGAAATTAGAACACTCCCTAACACCATACACACAAATAAACTCAAAATGGATTAAAGACCTAAATGTAAGACCGGATGCTATAAAACTCTTAGAGGAAAACATAGGAAGAACATTCTTTGACATAAATCACAGCAAGATTTTTTTAGAACCCACCTCCTAGAGTAATGGAAATAAAAATAAACAAATGGGAAAGCACAGCAATGAAAACTATAAACAAGATGAAAAGACAACCCTCAGAATGGGAGAAAATAGTTGCAAACGAATCAATGGACAAAGCATTAATCTCCAAACTATATAAACAGCTCATGCAGCTCAATATTAAAAAAACAAACAACCCAACCCAAAAATGGGCAGAAGACTTAAACAGACTTTCTCCAAATAAGACATACAGATGGCCAAGAGGCACATGAAAAGCTGCTCAGTATCACTAATTATTAGAGAAATGAAAATCAAAACTACGATAAGATATCACCTCTCCCGGTTAGAACGGGCATCATCAGAAAATCCACAAACAACAAATGCTGGAGACGATGTGGAGAAACTGGAACCCTCTTGCACTGTTGGTGGGAATGTAAATTGATACAGCCACTATGGAGAACAGTATGGAGGTTCCTTAAAAAACTAAAAATAGAACTACCATACGACCCAGCAATCCCACTACTGGGCATACACCCTGAGAAAACCATAATTCAAAAAGAGTCATGTACCACAATGTTCATTGCAGCTCTATTTACAATGGCCAGGACATGGAAGCAACCTAAGTGTCCATCAACAGATGAATGGATAAAGAAGATGTGGCATTTATATACAATGGAATATTACTCAGCCATATAAAGGAACGAATATGAGTTATTTGTAGTGAGGTGGATGGATCTAGAGTCTGTCATACAGAGTGAAGGAAGTCAGAAAGAGAAAAACAAATATCGTATGCTAACACATATATATGGAACCAAAAAAAAAAAAAAAGGTTATGAAGAACCTAGGGGCAAGACGTGAATAAAGACGCAGACCTACTAGAGAATGGACTTGAGAACATGGGTATGGGGAAGGGTAAGCTGGGAGAAAGTGAGAGAGTGGTGGCGTATAAATGGACATATATACACTACCAAATGTAAAATAGATAGCTAGTGGGAAGCAGTTGCATAGCACAGGGAGATCAGCTCGGTGCTTTGTGACCAGCTAGAAGGGTGGGATAGGGAGGGTGGGAGGGAGGGAGATGCAAGAGGGAAGAGATATGGGGATATATGTATATGTATTACTGATCCACTTTGTTATAAAGCAGAAACTAACACACCACTGTAAAGCAATTATACTCCAATAAAAACGTTAAAAAAAAAAAGAAATCACTCTTACATATTTAAAGAGATGGTTGCCAACAGTTTTATGATTTTCTACCTATGTTCTTTCCATTCTAAAAAACTCAGAAACTGATTCTTCAAGTATCTCTTTTGGAGTTCACTGATCTTGAAAGCTTGGTATTGAAACACTTGAAGCATCCTAATTCTTTCAGCCTAAATGAATCACATAAAATACAAATAACTATCAGTACCTTGCCAAGGTTTGGCATTTACCATGTGTCAGATGCAAAGCTGGGTATAAGAATCTCCAAGATGAGTCAGTTACAGATGTTGTCCTCAAAGAAATTACAAGATAGATAGAAATAGGATGCTATTGGAGGCATAAGAAAGCATTCAATTCTCTCTCAGAGGAATATGAATAATTTCTAAATGTGGTTTATAGTGGAGCTATTACACCTGTCTGGAACTAATCTACCTTGAAGGCCATTCAAGGTAGAGGAAATAGCTTGAACAACAATACAAAGGAGTAAGACAACTTATCATAGTTTAGAGATCATCTTAGTTCAAGCTGCTATAACAAATTACCATAGGCTGGGTGGCTTAAACAACAAACATTTATTTCTCACAGTTCTGGAGGTTGGAAGGTCCAAGATCAAGGTACCATCACAACTGGCATCAAGTGAGAGCCCACTTCCTGGTTTGCAGATGACTGTCTTAGTCTCTCCTTACATGGCAAAGAGCAGAGAGATAGAGAGAGCAGTTCTCTTGTCTCTTTTTATAAGGGCACTAATCCCATTCATGAGGCCCCACCCTCATGACTTAATTAACTCCCAAAGGTCCCACTTCCTAATGCCATCACATTGGAGGGTTAGGATAGGTGAATTCCGGAGGAACACAAACATTCAGTCCATATCAGGGACCAAACTATTAAATATGGTAAGGTTTTGTAATTGTTGAAGTGGTGGGCAGACTCCCTATAATGGGGGACCTTGTATGTCATACCAAGGAATTTGGATTATAATCTAGTAGGCAATGAGAAGTCAGGAAAAGAAGATTAAATCAGGAACTGATACAACTGATTTGATATGTTCATTATCAATTTACTCCTGCAAGGTATATGGGTTGAAGAGAGACAAGATTTTAATGAGAACACATAGAAGAAGAAGTAGGCTAGGCAAAAAATGAATGAAGTCTGAATTAAGGTGGAAACAAGAGGATGACTACAAGGGAACGAGATGAGGAAGTGGTAAGGAGGTAGAGCTGACTGAAATTGGATGCCATCTGGATGTAAGGGATCAGGAAAGGGAGTCATGGAGGAGTTCTACATGATTGGCAGGTGATGCTATCATTCTTATAGTTTGGAAAACAGCAGAAAGAGTTAGCGAGGAATAATAGTGAATCAACTTTGAACATGTCAAGTTTGAGGTGTCTCTGTGGTTAGCTAAAATCTCAATTCTTTAGTAGAAAAGCAGTAAAGTAAAGCAAGGTGTTAAATTCTCAAAATACTATTCAATTCCTGAAAGCTATAAATGAATAAAATGAAGTAACATGGGGTCTGAGAGGCCAACAGGAAAGGACATTTCTTTACCAAAGAATGCTTTTTGCTTGTGTAGTTGAAAGAAAGGAAGAGGGAGGGAGAGATAAAGGGAAGGAGGGAGTGAGACATCTCAACTACTCCAAGAAGTTCCCTTTTAGTCACTGGGTTGTAAATTTTACTGAAAAACAAAACAAACAAACAAATAATTGCTACAATGTTTCAGGGTATTTGGGGCTTTTGAGATGACAAGACATAAGGATACATTCATTTTGTTCACCTTTTCATCCTCCTGATACAGAAGGCAGAGAGGGGCTAATCAATAAAAATTGGTTAAATAATGAAATTTGCATTCATGAGTACATCTCTATTGGATTTGATTTCATATTTCCTTTGGATCTGTAGTCAGAATGTGCTCTACAGTTAATCCCCCATAATGCTGAAATTTAATCTGAAATGGTCACTTCCCTACCTCATTATGTGAGAGGTTCCCACTCTCATGTGGGGTTAATCCCATGTATAAGCAGACTTTGGTTGGGCCAGGGAATATCCTGATCAAATCCATGTGACACCACTGCAGTTGCTCACGGTACACGACTCTTCCTTCCCATTCACAAAACCTAGCAGTGGCCAAGTCAAATTTATGTTCACTGCAACCTTGCAGTGACTTTCTTTTGCCACTTCCCAGGATTCTGAGAGGGTACCATGAGAGAGACCCAGAATCTAACAGTAAGGACACAGGTAACTACCACTTTGTCACAATGATGCAAATTTCCTAGAGAAATGTACAGGCAACTGCCAAAAACAAGAGCTCGTTAGAGAACTTCAGAAGCCTGAATATACTTGTAAAAAGAAATGATTAAATGTATGTATGTTAAGCATTTTAAAATTCCTGCAAAAAAAAGTACCATCTTAAATCTCGATCTAAATAAGTGTGTTTTCAAACACAAAACCAAGAAGACTGCCTCTTTAGCTATGGGATGTCACCTTGGGAGATATTACTTGAGCTCAAATAGATAAAACTCCTGGTACTGCATTATGTCTCTTCTACTTATGTGCCAAAAGAGAATAATTAATAGGGAGAGAAAGACAGGTTTTATATTTTCAGGTCGTTATGAAAAATGTAATCCATTCATACAACAGAGTGTGTGATTACTTATGTGGACACCAGGTAGAGTTAATGAGCCTCTGAAACCTATTATATCAGTCACTAGAAAGTCCTTATAAGGCTAAAATTTGAAACTCTTATCACCATTGAATATTCAAATGAATCCCGTGGTTACTAATTTTAAAAAGGGAAATTACTGCATTTATTGCTATATGCTGAGAAGAAAGAAAAAAATTTAATGTTATTTTCTATCCTTGAGGACAAATTCCATATTCTATTCTGTTTTATATCCACATCATCTAGCACAGTGATTTGAACAAAGATGTTCATATATTCAATTAAAATAGGCACACAAGTAATAGATTTGTAGACAGGCTACATATATGTAAAGTAAGCATAGTACAAACACACCTCATCTCTTTTCATTTTAGAAAGTTATTTTTCTTTTTACTAGTCCTCTATATCATAGTTTATTTCAATATGCCTGATAATTCCACAAGTCTCAACATTCTAGAAATGCCCAAAACTGGCATGTAATTCATCACTAGAGAGCTTGATTACACACACACAAACACACACACACACTGAAGCCACGATGCTCAATCAATACACTTTGATTGTGGTTTGTCTCTTTGAGGACATCTCAGTTTCTACTCTCCAAGACAAAAGAAAATAAGCCTAAATAAATCATAGTGTTGAGGTCTTAAAATTTTATTTTCCTAGGTAGTTTTAAAATTTAGATGTTGAAATTAATGAGAGAGAAGTTAAATATTTAACAACATTATCAATATAGGAATGTAGTCTTAGTGCTGGAATGAACACAACTGCCATGATGACATCCACGGCAAGGCTAAAATTCAGAAAAACATGTGGACTCCTCAGTGAGTCAGTAGGTCCCCACTGGTCATTAAGTTAAAATGCACTATTTTGCCCTAGAAATCACCAAATTTATCTAATTTTCTGATTTAACTATTTAACTAGGGAGGAAAGTGGAGTGACATTAGATACTGATTGAGTTTTCTGATTAACTCATAATCTATTTCAAACATATAAGGTAAGCATTTCTCTAAAATAAATATTAGACTGCAGTTTTGACTGGAGGAAAAGTAAGCATTGATATATTTCTTATGATACTTCAAAATCACCATGTTGAATATTAATTATCATTATATAGGACCATATGTATATTATATATAATATATATATATGTATATACATACAAAATATTGATCAAATCTTGACTTTTACTGAATCCAAAATGTACCAGGTGAAAATAATTAGTTGAATAAAATCTCTTCTCTCATCATATTTTCCTTTTCACCTTCCTTCATTTTAAGTGTTGAGATAGGCATATAAGAAGTGGTTGAAGGTTATATTCAACTATATGAAGCTTTCCACATTTTTTTTCAGTCCAAAAAGACAGCCGAGGACATCCCTGGTAGCGCAGTGGTTAAGAATCCACCTGCCAATGAAAGGGACACGGGTTCGATCCCTGGTCCGGGAAGATCCCACATGCCGCAGAGCAACTAAGCCCGTGCGCCACAACTACTGAGCCTGCGCTCTAGAGCCCACCAGCCACAACTACTGAAGCCGGCGCGCCTAGAGCCCGTGCTCCACAATAAGAGAAGCCACCGCAGTGAGAAGCCCACGCACCGCAAGGAAGACCCAACACAGCCAAAAATAAATAAATAGATAGATAAATAAATAAATTTATTAAAAAAAAGAAAGACAGTTGAGATGCATTGTTTCAAGCAAAAGAGTTTCTGAACAATTATCTACGAATTTAATACATAAATGGAATCACGGGTTAAATGTTTTTTCAATTCCTTAAAATTCCCTTGTTTCTGTCACCCATAAAATAATCATGTTCCTGAAACTTTCTTCCCATGAACCAATCAACATCATCCTTAGTACGGTAAAGTTAAGAGGATTAGATTACATCTAGAAATGGCTCCCGTGGCTCCTCGGGTTGGTAATACCCTGTGAGTGTCTATCTATGTCTCTGTTTCTCTTTCCCTCCCTTTTTCCCTCCCTCCCTCTCTCTCTGTCCCCTTCTCATTTTGGGGGGGTATATATATATTCTTAAAATCTACCTATTATAAGTACAAAATTCAAAGAGTTGTAATGAATTTGCAGAGTTGGAGAATAATCAGTATAATTCAGTTTTAGATCATTTCCATCATCCCCTAAAAATTCTCTGGAGCCCATTTGGTGTAATCTTACCCCATCCTGAGCACCACATAATCTTCAGTTTGGATCTATAAACTTGTCTGTTCTGGACATTTCATATAAGTGGACTCATCCAATAACGTTTTTGGGGTTCATTCATTTTGTAGCGTACGTCAGAATTTGGCTGTTTTATTGTTGGTTTGTATTCTAATGCACAAATATACATATTTTGTTTATCCATTTACCAAGCTGATAAACTTTTGGGTTGGTTACAGTGTTTGCCCATACAAACAACGCTCTCATGAACATTTTCACACAGGTTTTTGTGTGAATATATGTCTCATTTTGCTTGGGCACATACTATGTCATCTAATAAACACATATTTAACTTTTAAAGAAACTGTCAAATTGTGCTGCATTGTTTAATTTTCCCACCAGCAATGTATGAAGGCTCCACTAGGAAAACCACTGGTTTCTGGGTCAGAAATCCCTGTTACGTGCTTTGTCATTTAGTGGGTTTGTCATTTGTGTCAAACCACAATCTATGAGCCTCAGATCCTTCATGAGTAAGGCAACCATAGAACATTGGTCCCTATTGCACAGGATTTGATACTAAGTGAGAAACAACATTTTATATACTAGAAAATTCTATATCTTTATTACCTTGCATTTTGAAAATTACAACAAATAAAATTTTAAAAATGTGCACAGGTATATAGTTAAGAAAGACAGACAAAGGTGGATGACTTGGGAAGGACTGTGTCATCAGAACTCAGCACAATTGTCTGAACACACAGTCAATAAATGGCTTAGTAGCCTCTCCCAGCTAAAAGACATGCATTAAACAAAAAGCAGATATTCTGAGCTATGAAGAAGAACAAGTGAATGTCATATTCGATCTCCTTTTTGCCTGTCTTGATTATCTCAGTAACAAGGTGCTAGAGAGAGAGAAGAAGAATGTTGACTATATCCTGGCCTTGGAGTCTAATTGGTAGTTTTCTTTTTATTATATCTTAAGTATTGGCTTATATCTTCGTATCTTATATTTCAATGTTTCTTTGTTTTGTATTGTGTTTTCAAATCAAAGTTTTATGTTTTTAAAAAAAATCTTAGCTGAAAGCTTTATTTAATCAGATTCCAGATGACCAAAGAATTGGGATTCAAGAGGCCCCAGTTTATGCCTTTATTCTGCTAATGAATAATCCTTGGGCTTCAGAAAAATAAATTCACTCCTCTGGGTTTTTATTTTATTTGTTCCTGAATAATGAAAGGATAATTCCAGACCTAAAGTGCCCTGAATTTAATCATTTTTACCATACATATTTCTTGACTTTAATATAGATTAATTTTCATGTAACTTCTGTGGCTGCCTCATGATTTACAGTCACAAATCTGTATTACATGCGTGCAGGGGATCCGATGGACAGTCTACGACTTACACCTTTGTAGCAGTTCGGGAATGATTTTGACTCCTTTGGTGTGGAGCTTAATGCCAAGTGGCCATTAAAGACATGACTCTCATTTCAACATTTAGGACAGAAGCTGACATGTGCTCATCACAGGACCCCTCAAATCTGACGTCCAATGTAATAAAGTCAATAACACTTTACTGCGTTATACATTCATGTGTCAGATGCAGGAAGAATATTCAACTGGCCCTAGCCAAGAGAGAAAATGAAGATAAACCACTCTCACTCCATGTCAAATATAAGAAGTGCCAGGTTCAGCATCAATGATCAGAATACAGTAAGTGCTAAAACCAGAGCAGTTTTTCTTTTCCTAATGTTAAGAGAACTACCTCAGTTACTAAGATCAACTAGACTTTATACTCCTTATCCTTGTTTGTCCCCTCAGCATATGTTGCTCTGATAATTCTTCCTCATATGAAGCAACATCAACAATCTTACTGTTTTATTAAAATTTCTAACAGTAAAATGAATGTTCAGTTGGCCTGATCTCATGGCTCTCTCCCAGTACTTCTTGTACCAACTGTTTTCCAAAATGTACTAGCTGACTCATTTAGAAATATTTTTCTCCTGTTATAATTATACTATTAAAACAAATTCACAATATTTTTATGTCAAACTTAAAGCAAAGGAATTAGCCCCATCTCAAATATATGATTGAATTTGCTGAAAATTCCACCATTTCATTTTTCTTTTGTATACAAATCCCTTCAAAAAATACTTAATGGATTCACTCATGCATTTAACCATTCAACAGGTATTTACTGAGTGCCTTCTATTTGGCCAGCACTGTTTTAGGTATGAGAGATAAATTAAAGCAAATGAATTTGCTGACCACATGGTGTTTTCATTCTAGCGGCAGAGACAGAAAATAAACCAATGAAAACTATACAGTAAAACCTCAGGTAGTGATATTTGCCATGAAGAGGGTAATGGGGGAGAATTATGTGAAAAAGTATGGACTGAGAAAGCAAGTCTGTGGATGCCTCAGTCCAGCAGAGCTTGAATGAAATGAAGTTAAGCATCTTTTAATTTACCCATGTATTTTCATGAGCATTTCTGAACTGAAATAAAAATTGAGGAATCCATTCAAGAAATATTCATTGGGTGCCTTTTCTTCATGTAGTAATTTCTGTGAATATTGGGTTCCTTTTTAATGATGAGGATTTCTTATCTTGAACTTCCCTTGTCCTGAAATAGTAGGTGATACTTTTCTTCACACAGTAAGTTTTACGAATGTTGGGTTCTAGCTTCTTTATGATCAGGATTATGTCTTGAATTAGCTTTGCTCTAACAACAGCAGATAATACTTGAGGGATAGGGTAGCTCGTTAGGCATCTTAGTGCAAAGGTGCATGTACTTTGTGCTACACTGAAGTTTAGCTGCTCAGTTTCTTTAATACAGGTCCACTTTTGCTGTTATTGTTTTGTTGTTGTCGCCACTGGCCTGTTTTTATCTGACATCTTCTTAGTCTTTGATGGCATTTTATTCAAAGAGGGCTTATTCTTCTGAGGTCATTTTTTTTTCTTTCCTTACCCCACCGAGCCTCTAAGGGGCATCTTTACTTTCCATTGTGCTTCCTTCTCCCCTAGAATGGAATCTTTCAAGTCTGCCGCTCCTTGTCCTGTGCATTTTCCAGGTCATCACCCTCTGCCTTCCCAGTAGCCAGTCATTTGATGGCAGACCACGTGGCAGACCTGTTTGCGGTGTTCCCCACTCAGGATGAATTATCTCTTCTGCCCAAAGTCTAGACGATGTTATGTCTCTTCTACTACCAGCCGCATCTTACAACTCTTTGAAACACACCAGTGGACTTGGGCCTGCCTGCCCAGCCCAAGCCCCGCCTAGGAGACCCCAAGAGGAGACTGTTGCTCAGGAGGAGAAGGAGAAGCGAAGGGTTACCTGGAGTGAACCGTGAGAGATTCGTGGGGGATGGAATCCACTAAGGAAGATGGCTTCAGATGGCTGCCACTGCCCCCACCACCACCCCTGCTCTTCCAGACCAGCCAAGACACAGCCTTCCCCACAACCTGACAGCTTCAGCCTTGACACACAGTCAACTTCAAGTCCTTGGGGACTCCGTCTTTGCTGATAACGCCCTGCTTGCCTTCATTTGTCCTCCCCCGCCTGGAGGTGGAGGTCCCTGTGTTCCACAGAGCCCAATGCTGCGGCAGCAACCAGGCTTCGGACTCGCGGCACTCACCCTCCCTTCTTGCTTTGTAAGCTCTTTAGACAGGAAACAACAACAGCACAGAGGAGAAAGGTTTGGAAGAAGGGGAGAAGGACAAGGTGGGCTTGTGGCCTCCCTCCCATGGAACAGAAGGACCCCCTTGTGTTTTGTGCCGTCTCCTGTTTCTGTGGCCCCGGGAGGACCCAGGGGACAGGAGTTGGGCAGGAGATGAACACCCCCCCGCTGCCTCTTGAACCTCTCACTTCAACCCAACCTCTGGGGATGGCTGGGTAGGGGTGATGCCTACCTTTGGGCTGGAGGAAAAGGTGGGCTGGAGTCCTCTCCAGAGAGCCCAACAAGGAAATGCCCCAGAGCCCTCCACCGTGTCTGCCACGGCCGCCCTTCAGGTGGGCGACTAGGCTAGTTCTCCTTGCTGCCCTGACCTTAGCTTATCTATTCAATATTTCCATGTGGTTAGATCCTCCTCTGAAATGAGCCCCTCTTTGGAAGGCAGTTGATGCCCCCTAAAATAATCTCATTCTCCCCACCCAGGCTTACTCTGATATGTGAACTTCTCTGACTGTCCAGCTGCCACCTCCCAGCAAACCCGGCCCTGATTTGAATTTTTCACCTCCTAGGGAT